>NW_027498719.1:0-123475 GCF_021521415.1 Bidens hawaiensis | reverse complement strand
AGTGGAGTGAGTACTCCAGTGAAGACAACAATTGCAGTTGTGGAAGCTCTAAGTCATCCAAGGGCAAAAAGAAGAAAGGATCAAGGAAAAAGAACAGTAAAAAGATTCCTCTTCTTCCAAAGATGACTCCAAAGATAAAAAGGCATTATGAGAAAATGAGGAAAGAGCATGTGGTATTTGACATCTGTGCTAGACCACAATCTGAGATCAAGAATAGAACAAAAGAAATTGTGAAATCCACTTATGATCAGTCACATCCACCGATTTACCTAGTTTTCTCTAATCATGAGTTGTTTGATATTGGGGATGTTGATTATGTGCCAACAAGAAGATATCCCAGAGATGAAGAAGGAAGCTCATTGAGAACTTCCTCCAAGCTGAAGAAAATTGTTTTTGTCAAAGAAAAATATCCACAAACAATTGACATCAGTGAGCCAATCAAGATGGATTTCTCCAACACCTTGTGTCCAAAGACCTCTTTAGGATTTGACTTTCCCAAACCAAGTGACAAAATCAAAGACAAACAATTGCTTGAGGTATGGGAAGCTATGCCAAGGTCTGGTGTAAGAAGTGTGATGCATATGGTCATCACACTGATTCTTGCTGGATTGTTGAGGACACCTTTGAAATTCCTGATGTGGTGAGTGGATTTGACATGAAGAGTTACAAAGAGATGTATCAAAATTACTTGAGTGGAAACAGAAAACCATCTGGTTGTGTGGAACAAAAGGAGAATCTTGAAAAAAGACTCAAGACCATTCTGAAAATCAAAATAAATGAGAAAGAGCCACATAAAGCTGAGAAGAACAAAAGGTCAATTGATAAGGGAAAAGTAAAAGTCAGACCTGGAGTTCTCAATGGTGATGAAAAGTTTTTGTTAAAACATGGGTTTGAACCAAAAGGGTTCCAATTGAAGACAAAGAAGGAGGTGGTTGAGAAGAAGAACTATGTGATTGAGCAAACAGAAGAAGTAATCAGATCACATGTTGTGAAGGATGGGTCAGATCCTGACACATAAGAAGAGTGTGAAATTGTGTATGAAGACCCACCTCCAGTTCCAACACCAACTCCTAATGAATCTTCCACTGATACTGAATTACAAACTGATGTAGTTTGTAAATCAGATTCAAACTAATTCTGTTTTATGTGTATGTGCAGGAACAGTCTTTGAAAAAAAATGACTCATGGTATATGGACAGTGGATGTTCCAGGCACATGACCTGTGATAAGGGTGTGTTAATAAATTATGAAAAGAAATATGAGGGGCCAGTTGCCTTTGGGAGTGATGAATATGGAGGAAAGATTGTTGGAAGAGGAACACTCACAAATGGCAAAGTATCCTTTGAGAATATGCTGTATGTTGAAGGACTACAATACAACTTGCTCAGCATCTCTCAAGTCTGTGATAAAGGATATAAAGTGGCTTTCAATGATGAACACTGCCTGATCTTGAAGCCTGAATTTATTATTCCAACTGACATGATTATGATGATGGCTCCAAGAAGGTAACCTCTATGAACTGAGAATGAATACTGCAACTTCAAGAGGTGGTTCATGCTTTGTGTCAAAAGCAACTGAAAATGAAACTAAGCTATGGCATAGGAAGATGTGTCATGTGAATTTAAAGAACATGAAAAAACTTGTAAAAGGTGAACATGTTATTGGCCTTCCCACAAGAGAGTTCAAATTGGAAGAAAAATGCACATCCTGCCTGAAAGGGAAACAACACAAATCCTCACATAAAAGCAAAATGATAAATACTATTGATGAGGTCTTGGAACTGCTACACATAGATCTTTTTGGTCCTATAAGTGTTCCAAGTGTTGGGAAGAAAAGATATTGTTTGGTGATTACTGATGACTATTCAAGGTTTACTTGGGTATACTTTATGGGCAGCAAAGATGAAACTGCAGAGTTGATCAGAATGTATGTGCTAAAAATGGAAATCAACTTGAAAGGAAGGTGAAGGTCATTAGAAGTGACAATGGTACAGAGTTCAGGAATGGAATTATGGGTGAATTCTGCACTTCTAAGGGTATCTTTCAACAATACAGTGCTCCCAGAACTCCTAAACAAAATGGTGTTGTAGAAAGAAGAAACAAATCATTAATTGAAGCTGCAAGGACCATGATTGTTGATGCAAATTTGCCAGTCACCTTCTGGGCAGAAGCAATCAACACTACATGTTATGTGCAGAACAGGGTTCTTTTGAACAAGGCTCAAAATAAGACTCCATATGAGGTTATCTTTAAGAAAAAGCCTTATGTAAAGTTCTTTAAACCTTTTGGATGCAGATGCTCACTCTTGAATACAAAGGACTATATGAATAAGTTTTAGTCCAAATCACTGGAATGTTTCTTTGTGGGCTATTCATCTCATTCAAAGGCTTATAGAGTCTATGTGAAGGAGCACATGGTGGTTATTGAATCTTCTGATATAATTTTCAATGAAAACCATTTCAATAATGTTGAAGGACCCAAGTGTTTGACCTGGAAAAGATGATCAAATTATTCAAAATCTACAGTGAAGATATGGATGACAATATGTACAGAACCAGCTTTGAAGATAAAGAAAAACAAAGACAAGTTGATCTGGACAAGCTATGGTCATCTGTCGCTCCTGAGTCTAATGGATTTAACTTTGAAAGGAACAACATTCAAGCTGCTGAAGTTGATACAAATGGACAAGATGATGCAGTGGAAGTCTCTAATGAAGGGCCAAGTGAAGTAGAGAGTGAACAAATTCAAAGTCAGCAACCTGATCAGACTGAAAGGATAAACCAATTTGAAGAGAGGTTCCAGTCTTTGTTTGACTCTCTACAATTTGGGTCAAATGAAGCATCTTCATCAGAGATAAATCAAAATCAACCAAATGAAGTATCCCAAGTGAGAATTGAAGATGATTCTGCTGTCTTAAACATGACAAATCTTGAAACAGAAGTATCTGCACAACAAGTTGTACAAACCACTTCTGTTGAAAGAAATCACCCAGCAAAAAACATAATAGGAGGATTGCATGAGAGAGTGACAAGAAGTTCTTCTGAGAAGGCAAATATCTGCCTGTATGTCTGCTTCTTATCCCAAGTTGAACCAAAGAACATTAATCAAGCTTTGAAAGACAACAGCTGGGTAGAAGCGATGCAGGAGGAATTAGCCCAATTCAGAGACTTACATGTATAGGACTTGGTTGACAAGCCCAGAGGCAAGTATGCTATTGGGAAAAAATGGGTCTTCAGAAACAAAAGGGATGAAAGAGGAATTGTTATTAAGAACAAAGCAAGACTGGTAGCTCTAGGAGCTTACAAGAGGAAGGAGTGGACTTTGAAGAAGTTTTTGCTCCAGTTGCAAGACTAGAAGCAATCAGAATCTTTCTGGCATATGCAGCATCCATGAATATAAAGGTCTATCAATTGGATGTAAAGTCTGCATTTTTGAATGGGAAAATTGATGAAGAAGTCTATGTCACTCAACCTCCTGGATTTGAAGATCCAATGCACCCCAACAAAGTTTACAAGCTTAGCAAGGCACTGTATGGATTACATCAAGCACCAAGAGCTTGGTATGATGAGCTGTCAGATCATTTGTTGGAAAATGGTTTCTACAGAGGGGCAATTGACAAGACTCTTTTCTACAAAAGAAGGAACAAAGACCTGCTGCTGCTGCAAGTGTATGTGGATGACATTATCTTTGGCTCTACAAATGAACAAATGTGCAAACAGTTTGAACAAGTGATGAAATCCAAGTACAAGATGAGCTCAATGGGAGAAATGAATTTCTTCCTTGGACTTCAAGTGCAACAGAAAGCCGATGGCATCTTCATAAATCAATCCAAATTTGTACAAGAGATTCTTAACAAATTCAAGTGCCAAGACTTCAAGACAGTGTCCACACCAATGGATACACATGAGAAAATGGTACCTGATGAAAAGGGGGGAGCCAGTGGACCAGCATGAGTATAGGGCCAAGATAGGATCACTGATGTATCTTACAGCATCTAGGCCAGATATTATGTTTGCTGTGTGTGTCTGTGCAAGATTTCAAGCTAACCCCAAGGTTTCACACATACTAGTAGTCAAGAGGATATTCAGATACTTAAAGGGAAAACCAGATTTGGTATCCAAAGAACCTCTCTTTTGATTTGATGGCCTACACAGACAGTGACTATGATGGTTGCAACATGAGTAGGAAATCAACCTCAGGAGGCTGCTAGTTTTTAGGAAACAGGTTGGTGTCATGGCAATGCAAGAAACAGACTACATTGTCTATCTCAACTGCTGAAGCTGAATACATTGCTGCATCTGCTTGCTGTGCACAGGTTTTGTGGATTCAAAATCAACTGCTGGACTATGGTCTGAATTTCTTACTTAATCCTATCTTAATTGATAATACTGCTGCTATGTTTATTGTTAAGAATCCAGTCCAACATTCTAAGACTAAGCACATTGAAATTAGACATCATTTCATTAGGGATTGTCAGGAAAAGGGGTTTATAGAAATGAAAAGGGTAGACACATCTAATAATTTGGCTGATCTGTTCACCAAACCTTTAGATAAGACCAGGTTTCATTTTCTATTAAAATGCCTAGGAATGATAAATGCTGATGAGGTTTAATTTAGGATGTGTGCTTAAGTGAGATGCTTGCTGATGATCTATGTTACTCACTTTGAATGTTTGCATGATAGAATTGCTATGCTTGAATGATTACTCAAAATGCTATGAATCATGTTTGTGACTGTTCTTGTGTGAAATTTTTGTTAACTTTGATAATTACAGCTATTAGTACTTTGATATGTGCTTGCATGATTAATTTTTATGATTCTAAGTACTTCGAGCATGAATCTGTGCTTGATGATGTGCTTATTGCTCTTCGAGCATAAGCATAGGCTTCTGTAAGACTATTCTAAGTCATTCGAGCACATATGTCATTTCTCAACAGCTTGAGCATAGAATGTTGTCTTGAAAACTTTGCAAGTGTTTCGAGCATGCTTCTGTGGAAGATGGGTGTTTAATGCTCTTCGAGCACAAACAATCCATACTTGAAGTTTTTCTCAAGTAACTCGAGCATGAATTTGTTACCAGTGGTCGAGCATGTACAGGTGTTCAGGATGACTTGCTTATTCCTTACTAATTACTGCTCGAGCACAAAACTAAGTTTCTCGAGCACAATCATTGAAATGATTCACTTCTAAGGTTGCTCGATAGACTTTTGCTCGATGAAGTTTTGAGCATGCTCGACAGACTTAAGTGATAATTTGTTGTTTCTATGCTATCTGAAAGTTTATGCGTTGATTCTGTAAAAGTGTATGCTTAGTTACAATTGATTAAGTGATAACACCATATTTAAAATAGTTGTTCTTCAAGTGAACTCTCAAAGAGAACTGGGTTTTTAAATAGTAAAAGTTTCTTTTTCTAAGCAACACTGTTTTCGGTGACATTGAATATGAGAAATGATAATATTATCCAAGTTCCCCCAGCTTCAAGGAAGCAAGAAACTGTTTTCTAGGAAATTGAATCCAACCTACATTGGGAAATGATAGAAAACTATTTAAGATAACTAACCCATGGATTATAAGTTCAAAAGGCTTTGAGTACAGTCATTGGCTAAGTATGGTAGCTTTCCATAGTCTGTAGTTGCAATATGTGATATATACTTAAATTTGCTAAGTATGATGTGGTGAAACGTTGGAAAATAAGGTATGTTCTCTAGCATATCTCTCCGAATGATAGGCAGAAAGGTGATTATCCAATCATACACGAGCCCGTTGGTGTTTTTGGTCTATAAAAAATATCTATTCAGTATTTGAGCAGAAATCAATTATTGATATATGGAAAACATCTAAAAAAAGGAAAAAGATTGAAAAGTATAAAAAGGCCACAAGTATAATATATATATAGATATAAATAAGTTATCTGATTTCATGCCTTAAGGGGCACTAAGGGAACTACGGGGGTGGGGCATTCAAATAAGTCCTAAACACCCTGAATGTAAGGCATGTAAGTCCGGATGGCATGTAAGTCCAACGTTCAACCTTACAGTCTGTTATCAAAGACAAAATATAAATAAATAACTGCTCTAGTATACAAAAATCAATTTTGACCAGGGCATCAGGGGGTCGGAGTCAATTTGGGGTGATTTGGAGAAAGCTAAATACGCTTTGAGAAGAGTTTAGAGGCAATCTGAAGCAATAGTGATAACCATTCCTATCCTATGCTCTAATTGAATCCTAAATGTATCACAGAAAATGCAATGACCATTATGCTAAGTATACCTGCTGTCAACCTGACTTGAGTCATAATAACACTGACCATGAAGTGGTGTGATTGTTGTTTTAAATAGTCTGATCCCATAATTGAGATCTTTCCAATGATTTAAAATGAATTTTATTTTGAACTGGATTTTGATCTCTTAAGTCACCTTAAACACATTGCTCAATTTAACTTACTGTTCTGCAATGATTATTCCTTGAGAAAAATTAAAATTTTGAGCACAGGACATGATTAATCGTGTCTTGGGTTAGTGGCTTAGCAGTTGTGATTCTCAACCTGACATGCATATTTAGTTTAAGTGTTTCGAGCATAGAGACTGTGCTTGCTTAAGTATCACTGCTTTGAGCACACTATGTGACGTGTGAATTTGACATCTGTTTTGAGCATGACATGAAAATTTTGTTGTTAAGTGTTTCGAGCATGACTCTTACTCTCAAGCATACTGAAAATTTTGTTAAGTGTTTTGAGCATGAATCTTATCTTCAAGCACCTGCTATGTTATGAAAATTTATCTTATGTGTTTCGAGCATGATTGCATGGTAAGTAGTTAAGATCTAAGTTTTCGAGCAGAAATAACTAAATGACAGGAGACATTTATGTGTTTCGAGCATCATTGTGTGCTAGAAACTTAGGTATAAGAATTCGAGCTAAGGAACTTGATGGAACATTTTGTGAAATAGTTCGAGCAAACTTGTATAGAGTAGTGATGATATATTTCGAGCATAGAGTAGTGATGATAACACTTCTCGAGCATAGAGTAGTGATGATATATTTCTAAGTATCTCGAGCATGATGCATAGTCGAGTAAGGTCAGATTACTTGTATGACTCAGGACTTTATATTGAATAAATTGACAAGTACACTCGAGCACACTACACCTCGAGTATAACTCGATACTCCAGTAAGTTGAAACTTTTGGGAAGGCAATCGAGCACAAGTCTAGAGGAATACTGCTCTGTCTCGTATACTGGTTGTACCATGTACTCGAGCAAGGACAGAATATTCCAAGTACATCGAGCAAGAGTTGTACCATGTACTCGTGTACAAGGGGAGCCAGCTTTTAATTTGGCTATATGCTCAAGCAAGGGAGGTACATTAAATTTGAAATTAAATGACAACTGTCGTGCGCTAGACGACAAAAGAGGTACTATACCACCCAAACGTTAGGTATAAAAGGGTTACTTAGAAAGTTTTTCACACATTTCTCTCTCTATTAAACCTAAACGAAAAACCCTTTGTTCGTGCTATCTCCCTCTTGCTCGCTGCTTTAATACTCGCTTAACTTCACTTCGATTACAGCCATTAGCTCTGTTTCGACTTCGGTAAGACTTCGTTATTCGATAATCGTCGCACCGATTTCGAAATTAGGGTTACAAATTGAACTAATTGACTAACTGTTTGCTTGTTCTAACAGGTATGCATATTACTACGGAACAGGTTAATTGAAGACGCCATTACTCATCTATCTATCCTCCTATACCAGTTTTGCAACATTGTGTACTGACATTTCTCTTATTTCTGTAGAAATGATGGCGTTTAAATTCGAAAGGCGGCACAATATATGTGCTCAACTGGAGATAGATGATGAAAATCTCGAGTTGGAGCCAATGATAAATTTCTTAAACAACTCCAATCTTTGAGTGGCATTGACAGAAAACCCCACGATACACAGAAATCATATTTCAGATTTTTGGGGTTCCGTAACATATGTCAACGATGTCAATGGAGAAAGAATTGAGGCTTCGGTTCTAAACCACGACATTGAGATAACAGAAGCATCAATCCGGGCTGCACTACACTTGAATGATAATTTTGGGGTTCAGCCATCTTACTCAGTCCCACGGCTGCTACGAGTCTTTCAAGAGACTATGGGCTACCAAGGAGGAGTTAAGGAGGGGCAATTTCAAAAGGGAATTTTTCCCTTAGTCTACAGGTTCCTGATCCACCACATACAGTCCTTATCTCCTCGGAGTGGGACATGGACTTTATTGAGCAGAGAGCTTGGCACTCTCACTGTAGCAATACTGTACAGGCAACCTTTTAATGTTTTAAGACTTATCTTTCAAGGTTTGGTTTCAAATGCAGAGAAGGCAGAAGGACACAGATTCCTCATGTATCCAAGATTTCTACAGATTTTGATAGACAGGGTCTTGCCTAATCTTCAGAAAACTGGTGAAGTATTGAGGCATCAGGATCCAAACATTTGCAAAAGAATGAAGGATGCTCAGAGCAAGTTTATTGAAAATGATGAATGGGATTTACTACCATGGTTGCTCGTACCAGCTTTTGAAGCTATAGATGTACCAAGGACTCCAGGAAATAGTGATGTTGAAGACAGTGATGATGCAAATGATGACGGTAATGGTAATGATGGTGATGATGGTGCTGAGGGTGGAAATGACATGATGATTGGTAATGATGATGTTGCACAGGAGGCAATTGAGGTAGATGTGCCTTTAATTGAACAGGCTGCACATGAGGAAGTTATTGCAGAGGTAGATGTGCAGGAGGAGACAGATGAGCAAGATGAGGTTGTGGTCAACCAAGATGCAGAGCCGATGGATGATGATGTTTTTGTCGCTCAAGTTGTATCAGATGTTGCAGACACAGTAAACAAGATAACTCCACCAGACTCACCACCACCTGCAGTTCACCATGTTGACACAGAGTCTGTTGAGAAAGAGGCTGAAAATGACGATGTTACCTTTTCACCATCCCCTACTGAGCCATCCCAACCCACTCAAAATGCACATATTCAGGATCAACCTGCTTCTGAATCTACCCCACCAACTCAACCAATCTCATTTTCTGAACCATATAGAGTTCCATCTCCTGAAACTGCAGAGTCTGAACCATTCTCTGAACCCGTGTCAAAGCCAAATCTTGAAACCCCACCATCAAGCCCCAATCTTTACGATGTTGTTTGTGATAATGCCAAACTAGAGTTTGAAAACATAATGTTAAGAGAACGAAATGCCATTTTGGCTAAATGGAACTCGGCTTTGGAAGCTGCTCTGAATGAAGCATTAATGAAGATTCGAACCCTTGAGGGGCAGTCTGAGGTTGAGAAGACCTCAAATGCACCAAAACAGGGGGAGAAACCTGAAGGCATAGAGAGCTTAAAGGTAATTGGAGAAATGTATGAGAGTACTGATGAAGAGACTGTGGAGGTTGGTCCATCAAATGCTTTAAACATGATTAACCAAGCATATGATGAGGAAGATTCTAATGTTGAGGGGGAGGTTAAAGAAAAGGAAGAAACAGAAGAAGAAATTATGAAAAGAAAAGCAAAGGGAAAGGGGGTTGCACTTACAGATGATGATCTACACCCCCTGCCCCAACATACAGTTCAATCTGATGACATATTGCACAGAGAAAATATAATTGATCCAGACATAGCAGAAGTTGAATCTGTGAAGACTGCTATGAGATTGATAAATGAAAAATTAGAATTTTTGGATCAAGAAGAGGAAGAGGAAATCCCTCAGGAAGTCATTGAAGCCTTAATAAACATGAAAGAAAAAGAGCAAGAAGATGAAAGGATGATAAAAAAAGGCAGATGATGCTTTTAAAGCGACAATTGAAGCTCTTAAAACAAACTTGAATGATGTTGAACAGAACCTACACAGAGTGAAGAGCCAGTTATCACCGAACCTAAAGAACCAATAACCAATGAACCGGAACAAGAACTTGGCTTGGGACCAATTATCCATGAAGAAGATGAAACCATTGAAATCTCAGCAAGTACTATGGTTAAACTGGTGATAATGAAGGACATTACACTCATTCTGAATAACCCAGAGAGACATCATCTAGAGATAGTGATAGCAGCAAGAAAGGCTCAACAAGACCTCATAAATTTGAGTAAAGAAGGAGAACCAAGAGTTGAGGAGCATGTGGAACCAAATGAGCCTATTATTCAAGAAGTAACTGAAGTATCATAAGAGACTCATGTAGATGAATCTGGTATTGAAAAATCTGAGTCAGTGGATGAGGAAATCATAATTGAAGAACCAGAAACTGAAGTAGAGCAACCTGACAAATCCACTCCAACTCAATCATCTTTGAAAAGAAAAGCTACATCTGAATTTGAGACACCAAAACTAAAAAGGCAAAAATCTGTAAAGAAAATGGTGTACAAAATCAGATTGGAAAAGCTAGAAGAGAGTAGGAGAGCTCAATCCACACGAAATGATGAACCAATGATTGAGGCTCTTCATAACCTTGAAGAAGTAATTGACTTAAATGATGAAAATGAAGATGAGGAAGGGTTGAAGGAAACTGAGAAAGAAATTGAAGATAAAGATTATCTGATCAGCCTGGGATATGATCCAATATATCTCCAAAGACTATCAAAAGAAGATATAGCAAAAGAAGCTGAGGGGTGGAGAATAAGGAAAACGAAAAGAGAATTGCTGATGAAAGCTGGTCACAAGCCTGCATTCCTTAATCTGCAACCATTTGATAAGATTGACAGAATGTACAAAAGGGCACTAGTAGATGATATATCTGACTATGTGAAGAAGGTGTCCAAAAAGAGGGAGAGGGAAGAAAAGGAGTTGAAGGAATCTGACAGCAGCAAGAAAAGGACTGAGAAGAAAGCAAGGGATGAAACAGAGTATGAATCATTGAAGGCAAAACACAATGATATAAAATTTCTCCAACTGTACGGCTACAGCTACAACTTCTGAATAAATCTCTCTCATGAAGAACTGAAGAGAAAAATTCAACTTGTAAAAGCCTCTCATAAAGACAAGAAAAGTCAAGAAGAATATCAAAGAGAACAAGAGCTAAAATTGAGATTGGCGAGAGAAAGAGAGGAGGCTAAGAAGAAGGAAGAAGAGGCAAAGAAGTGGTTTGAAGACCCTCAGAGGGTAGATATGTTAAAAAGGATTGTGATGGAGAAAGGAGTGACAGAAGAACAGTTTCAGAACATGCCTCTTGAACAATTAATGGAAATATATAATAGAGAGTAGAAACTGCATATTGAAACACAGAGAAAATTACAGGAAGATAGGATGAGAGCTGAAGAAGAAGTACATGCTGAAATGATAAGTGCTATCCACAAGAAGGGAGTGAAAATGTCAAGGTTGTTGGTGCAAACAGAAGAAACAATTAAGAGATGGTATGTAGAAGAAGGGCTCGATAAAACAAAGACAACTCAGATAGGGAGCTCGAGCAGAACCCCAAGGTCTGAGAGTGTGAGGCCTGTGCCGCCAAGGAACTTAAATTTGCCCACACATCTCTACTTCGACAAAAGATCAAAGACCTTAAGGGCTGTAACTGAAGATAAGGAAGAGCATCTCATCATCTTTAGAGATGATTTGAGAAATTTCACAAAGGAACAACTGACCAGGATGACTGAACTAACCTTGTATGACAATCAAATTAGAAGTCAACCATCTGGTCAACAAAGGAATGATCTTTCTAAATTCTTAAAAGAACAGGCAGAAAGGGGATTCCCATTCCTGAAGCAAAAGAAAAGAGAAATTAGAAGTCAGGCAGAGAGGGAGAAGAGGAACAAGAGGATAAATGAAGTACACACATCTGAGCTCTCCCTCTTTGACTTGAAGAAGCAAAGAACACAAGCAAGCAGCTCACACCACAAAAGGAAGACCTTGAAAGAGTGCTTGGTTATGAGAAAGGTTATGCAGGAACCAAACTCAGAGATACAACAATTCGGGAGGATCACATACATAACGTACAATCAAAACGATGATTCCACTACCTTGAGAAATGAGTCTGGAATACCTATTGCGGTGATAAGACATGATGAAGATCTCAAATTCATGCATCCACAAGACTTACAAGATCTAATTAATGCAAGATTTCCAAGGGATGCCTCCGATTCCTCGTAGCTCGACATGCTCAAACAAAGGGCTTCCTATGTCAAGAGACTAAAGGAAAGATCTGATGCTAGGAGCAGAGGAAGAAGATAAAAGAATGGAGCAAATTGACGACTGTTTTTTTTGTTTCTGTTTATCTTTGTAATTTTTTTAGTTTCTGTTTGATGAATGAAAACTTTAATTTGTAATGCCCAAGAGGCAGAATTCCTGATTATGTAATGAAATGACATGTTCTTAAATAATGTATATTATATGTCTGATACATGTGTAACTCTATGCAAGTATGTTTTGGTGCATCCGAGCTTGTTCCAATCTAGGGGGAGATTGTTGGGTCGGATTTTTGATAAGAAAGATTGGAATCTTCTCAACCTCCTCAGAAAATGGCTAAGTATTGACTTCGAGCAAGCTTAGGCGATCGAGCATGGTTTTACTACTTCGAGCAAGGTCTTCAAAACCTTAAATGGTTGATTCTTCTAAGTGTTAAGGCTTCGAGCAAGCTACACTTCAACGAGCAAGAGTATTCTTCTATCGAGCATGGATTGCCAATTGAGCAAACAGCTTGATCATACAAGTTTTAACCAAGTGTTACGAGCACAGGATGATCGAGCACATGGGACAAGCATGGATGCAATAAGAAGATGTCAAGTGATCAAAGCAAGGACTTCGAGCACAGTTCAGTTACCGAGCAAGGTTTACATCCGAGTATGCTAAAGATTGCTGAATAAGTACAACTGAAGACATCAAGAAGAATGAGCTTGCTCGATGGACTAGTTCGAGCAAAGCATGGACAAGTCAAGAAGAATGAAGCTTACTGGAGGAGAATATATTCTCCGATAGAGAATATATTCTAAGTAAAATATGCTCGAAGACACTCATCGAGCATACCTAGCATAGTGAGTATGCTCGAGCAAGATTGTTTCTATTGCATTATGTAATGATTAGGAACTTCTAGAAGGAATGTCAGGGTCTATAAATAGGGTCCTAGGTTTCCATTTAGGGCACGGCTTTTCACACAGCGCTCTGTATGGAAAACATTCTAAAGGAATATTCTATTGTTTCCTTGTATAGCCGCCACCTGCGCCGTCACACGAAACCATAGACATTCCTTACACCATTCCATTAATGAGTTATTAAATACAGTGAATCTTTGTCTTCAAATCGTTCTTATTGATTATTCTTCTACGTTTCGTGCTTGTTGTTTATTCCTTCACTCCTTTGTTCCCACTTGCTGGATATTCTGATTCCGCCGAGATATTCAACAGGCCTTTGGGTAAACAGAGTTGGTGTGTTCTTGTCAATCTTTCGAGGTTTCACCCGACTCACGGTCCTGACACGGTTTTCAATGGAAAAAATATTTTTTTTTTGAAAAATCATATTTCCAGCATGACCCGTCTTTTTTTGACCAAATTTGTTCGGTCGGTTCGACCGGTTGAACCGGTGAACCAGTTGGCTGTTCGGTTCGGTGACACACCCTAACCTATGGCGGAATATGCCAGGGCGCGACATAATTGTATCATAGCTCAAAAGACACTAAAATAAATCCACGTGTCAATATCTAAATTATTAAATTCATATTATTCAAATACGCAAAAGCACAAACATTGTCTCATATAAATAAACATGGCAATTAAATATAAAGAAATAAATAGTCTTTAATTAATCATGCATCCTAAGGTCCAACTACTCTTTAATTCCATGATTCTTCATCCAATATAGCTACCTGCGGCATGCAGGAAAATACATAGTTTGTTAACATAAAGTTGAACAAGTAATCACGGTTTTTGAATACATATAATATAAAAATGACAATTCCTTGCGATAATATGAAATACTACAACTAGCATAACAACAATATAACAACATAAAAGTTGTCTTTTCACTCGAATCCCATGGATAACGAGCTACTCCGACGGCGTATGATCATACTAATGAGGATGAGGATGAGATACCAACCACCAATACATAAATTAAACATAGTCACATTCGCACGTATAACTAATTGAGCAATATCATAATACGCAAATTGTGGAATTGTAGTGAAAATGGTTTAACGCATAACGCCCCCAAAATATAAAACGGTAAAAAGGGGGACGTGAATTACTTACCTTTAGTGAGTGGATTAGTGAGGATGAGATAATAATAATAAAAGAAAATGAGGATGAACACGTTCAAGCCTTCGAGATACGTCAACAAAGATGCCCTAATTGTTAATGATATTATAATTAATAAATGAGGGAAAGAAATAATAAGACATAACGATTTGATTTTGATGGGATATTATTAGCTTTAATGCCATTATTTTGATTTAATCGATTTGAATGATTTGACATATTTTAGGGTTTTAAAATATTATATTTATTACTGTTAGTATTTATATTATTTTTATTATTATTGTTAGTGTTAATATTATTATTTGGTAAATAATATAAGTGATATATTTTATCCATATTTATATTTTCAATTATTTTAATAACATTATATATATATATATATATATATATACATGTAAAATATGAGAAAATTTATCCGGACCTTTGAACTAGATCGGTTTAGTACTATAAGTAAATGAATGAAGAAATAAAATAATATTTGTTTTGTAGTATTATATGTATATATATGTATGTTTATGTATATATGTTAATTATTTATACATAAATATATATAGATAAAAATATATCATATATACTTTATAGATAGAAACCTATAACACGAAACCACGGCCAAAATAATATTTACGAGGTTCGGTTTCGTTAATACAAAGTTTATTTAATGTTATATTATGATTATAATAAGAATAAAACAAAGATTAAACAAAAATAAAATAAAAATGAGAAAATCGGGTAAAGGGGGTTCGAACCCGCGCCCTGGACCGGTTCAGTGGCTTTACAAGAAACGCACCAGCCATCAGGGAATTATAAGCATGCTTCAATTACCGTTTATGATTCGTTTGTTGTTTGTTAGAATTAAGTTAGGGTTATTGTTAATGGATCAAAAACGAATTATAAGCATGCTTCAATTACCGTTTATGATTGCGGATTGAGGGTTAACGAGCAACAAACGGGCCGCGGCTGTTCTTGAGATCAAACAGGGTCTTGACGGCTTTGTATTTAGCAATTGGGTTAGGGTTTTAGGTCGCGGGATTGAAAGGAATGTGTGTGCACAATTAATTGTATTTTCGTTGTGTTTATATAGTAGTTTAGAGGGTTAAAGCAGCCGCGGGTTCAATATACGTGAATTAGCCGTGATTTTTGATTCGTTTTCCATGTTTAATGTGTCGGTGAGATCGTTTTTAGTAAATAAATGATTTGGTGAGATCAATTTTTTTGATTATACCCGAGAATTAAGGCTCAAGAAAGATGGGGGGGGGGGGGTATACAGTGTGACGGGATGAGAGGAAGAAGAAAGATTATTTTATTATTATAATATACAATTGCAGATTGGTCTTTGGTCTATTGAGTTGGGTGCAAACAAGATCAAATGTTTAGTTAAGGGTTGTTTTTGTCATTCTTTGATAGTTATATGAAAGAAAAAATTTAAAAGAAATCTTTTATTGATAAATCACCCGGACATGAACCGGGTCGGGTACAAAACATGAAACGGAAAACCGAAATGTTACATTCAGTGTCCGGTCCGGTTATGAAAACATTGAATAAAACTATTAAAATATTATAAATAACTTTTATAAAGTTATATTTTAGTGAGCCGTCAAGGTTTATAATTTTAAACGAGCACGTTGGGCGGCTGAAGTTGGGTCAAAAGAGATTCGGTGAGGTTGGGTTATCCAATACTCTTTGTTTCAACAATATGAATTCACTAAACTAATTAGACATAAACATGGGGAGGAAAAAAACATTTTCATTTGTTTTACATAAATATTTATCATAAAAGAACAAAAACCTAATGGCAACAAGTTTTTCATCAGATTCGAAAACAATAGTTTCAAAACCATGTAAATAGTATACTGCCTCTATAGCATCAATACATAATTACCAACTCTCCTCTTATTTCTACAATATACAACATTACATTTCAAACAAACATGGTACTTTCACATTTTCAAGGACCTTCGTACCGTATTTCAAACTCAAGCTACAACACTAGCTACATAAAAACCGAACCAAACAACTTGATAAAACACCATTTTAATTTTCACATAGCATTTAGATAAAACGTGAAACCAATTTAAGTTATTTGCAAATGGGTGATATACGGTTTGTCAAAACTCAAAACTCAAAATATAGTCAATTTTTTTTCCGCACACAAATAATTCAACGAATGAAGTCATGACTAGAGTTCTTATATCTTGTTACTAAATCAAGCAAAGAAAATTTTTAATTTGACTCAACTTTCATTAGGAACTAAAGTTTTACAAATGTTTAACTAAAATCACTTGGTTTTTTGTTTTGTTTTATATAGTCAATTGACTTTCTTGTTTACCATTTTTGTGAGATTTTTATAAAATGTTAAAAGTATTAAAATTAAATAACCTAAATAGAGCATGTGTTTTAGTTATTTATATTATGTTATGGATTTCACTTAATAAGAGAAAAGAAAGGAAAAACTTTTACTTTCCTTTCTATTCTATTCGTTTTTCTCTCTTCTTATTTCTCCGTTTCCTTTCTTTTCTTTCTAATTCGTTTCAATTTGAAAAGAAAGTTTTCGCCTTTTTATAATCATATTAAAGCCACACCAACGTTTTTACGCCATTTTGTACCAGTTTAACAGTCTCGCCGTAACACATGGATCCAAAAAAACTAGCTCTTTAAAAAAAATATCCGTTTAATGCTTAAACAAATAAATTAACAATTAACAATAATAATAATAATAATAATAATAATAATAATAACTTGAAGAAGGCCGACCCGTTTTCCATTCCTACAACCTTGTTCGTGTCCATGGGGTTTTATTTTACTTTGATATTTTAGGAAAGAGAGAAAGGGTTAACAAACAACGATCTCATTTTGCCTGCTTCAATTAGTCACCCATTTTTCAACACCCAGATCTCTTCTACTTCTTTCTTCACCAATTCAAACTTGATAGATCAACAAAAGATGAATTTGTTCCGACTTGCAGGTGACATGACGCATCTGGCGAGTATCCTCGTCTTGCTCCTCAAGATCCACACCATCAAATCATGCGCAGGTTCATTACACAACTCCATTGCTTCTGTTCTCATCTTAATTGTCAGGTTTAGGTTAATTTGGATTGGATTCATGATTTTAAGCAGGTATAGATACTTAATCTTTATTTGATTATTGTGTATTTAAGTTTAGGTTAGGTTTTTGTTGTGATTTTGGGAATTAGGGTTGTTGATGATTTGGGGGAAATTTGCATTGTGGGTTTTATGTTCCTCTTTTTGGGGCAAATTGGTTGTTTGTATGCTAATCTTGGTCTTAAAGCACGTGTACGTCTAATGCGTATGTTGGTCGAAAATAGGTGTTAGTTAGGGCGTGTAGATCTGTTATGTAAAAGAGATGTAGCTTCTAGTTGTACTTACTACATAGAGCAACAACTCGTTTTGAAAAATGAAAAGTGTTATTAATGCACTTCTTGGTTAAAATTGGTATGAATTTGGGCGCTTAGGTGGCTGATATGTAAAAGACATGCAGATTCTGGTTGTATATAGAGCAACGAGTCATGTATTTGAAGCTCTTTCTTTGAGGACCTAAGCACCTCCGAGCGCTCTTTTAAAACCAAGATGCTAATCACTGTTAGGTTATTAATTGGTCTGTAAATGAAGTGAACGTTCATTGAACTGCTCTTGAATCATTTGGCGGGAATTTCATTTATTTAATAAATGAACGAACAGGATCAACGTTTTTTCTCTTTTAGTTGAACGAACGAACATGAGCACACGTCTAGTTCATTCATTTATGTTTGTGAATGTTTTTTTGTTTAAATTCGTTTAAGTTGATTCATTTATGTTTGTTAGTTTATGTCGGAATAGTTTTATTAAATATTTAGACCTGTTAAATTGATGTTCATGTTTAATTTTATTTGGTGTTTGCTTAATTATGTACTTTCATGTATTCATATATGTTAAGTTATGTTCGCTCGTTTACGTTTGTAAACTGTTCGTTTATAATGTTAATGAAAGTATATAAACGAACACGAACATGCTCATTTTCTTAATGAATGAACACAAACAATAGATCTCCATTCGTTTACTTTTTCGTGTTCGATCGTTTGTTCAGTTAAAGTTAAATAAACAAACATGAACATGCCTCATTCGTGTATGCAGGGGTTTCATTGAAGACTCAGGAACTCTATGCACTGGTTTTTGCTACTCGCTATTTAGATATATTTACAAATTTCGTTTCAGTATATAATACTGTCATGAAATTAATATTTCTGGGTAGTTCTTTCTCTATTGTATGGTATATAAGGCGTCACAAGATTGTTCGCCGATCATATGATAAAGATCAAGACACCTTTCGACATTATTTTCTCGTGCTTCCGTGTTTGCTTTTAGCTCTACTTATTCATGAAAAGTTCACTTTCAGAGAGGTAATCAACATGGACTAATGTAAGCTATAGACGTATGGATGTAAACGAGCCGAGCTCGGCTCATTTAGCTCAACAGAGCTTGGCTCGTTTAGCTTAACATCGCTCAAGCTCAGCTCATTTCAAGCTCTATATCCTAAGCATGACTTTTGGCTAGGGGTGTAAACGAGCCGTGCGAAGCTTAAGCTTGGCTCATTTATCATTTATTATTTAATTTTTATACATTCATAATCTCTCTCTCTCTCTCTATGCATATTCATATCTATCGATATGTATATATATGATATAAGAATAATTATTTTATAAATTAATAGTATATTAAATAAAATTATCTAAATAGCAGGTTCGTTTAGACGCGAGCCAGCTCGAGCTCGATAAGCGAAGCACGGGCTCACTTATTAAACAAGCTTATTTTTTAGGGTCGAAGTCGGGCTCGAGCTTGCTTAAGCCCGGCTTAATTCGAGCTTTTAACTAGCCAATCTTGAGTAGCTCACGAGCGACTTGGCTTGTTTACACTCATAGTTTTGGCTCGTCAAAAAATTTCTGGTTTCATGCTCGGCTGCGCGCCTCCGCCTCATCTGGTTCATTATATATTATTTATATTTATTTAATTAGTTTATTTTATATACATATATATTTTATTATAAATATTTATAATTATAGTTACGTGTATATATGTATATATGACAAAATAAATATTAATGTAATTATTTTTGTTAAATAATATCTATTTGCTATATTAAATAAAAATTATTATGTTTATTTAAATAAGAGGCTTGTAAGCGTAGCCGTGCTCAATATATGAAAAGCTTGTGTTTGGGCTTCTTTATTAAAAGAGTTTATTTCTAGGCCCGAGCTTAGTCTTGACGCTTGAGCTCTGTTAAGATCGACTCAATTTGAGCTTTTAACAAGCCGATCTCGAGTAGCTTACGAGCGTCTGGCTCGTTTACACCAAACGTTTTTTATTCTGCTATATTAGGAATTTGTTTTCATATATAAATTTAATGTTTACATTGTGAAGGTAATGTGGGCATTCTCTATATACTTGGAAGCTGTTGCTATACTTCCTCAGCTGGTCTTACTTCAAAGAACTAGAAATATCGACAATTTGACTGGTCAATATGTATTTCTTCTAGGGTAACACACTTCCTTATACACTTGTTTTAATAATATTTTACGGAACGATTTGTCGAAGTTTAGTATCTTTTTTATTTTTCTTATGCAGAGCATACCGCGCATTGTACATTTTGAACTGGATCTACCGTTATTTCACCGAGCCTCATTATGTCCATTGGATCAGTATGCCACGCCATCATTATTTCATTCTACAATTTATAAACATTCTAAATATATTATTATCTTGATAACATTTAACATACAATGAATGTTATTGATCTTGCAGCTTGGATAGCAGGCCTGGTCCAAACATTGCTCTATGCTGATTTCTTCTATTACTACTTTGAAAGGTAAAATGACTTAACTACCCCTTTAAGTTATAACTTTTTAGTGCCAAAATTTTGAATTAATTGTTTTTGACTCTTTGGATACAGTTGGAAGAACAATGTAAAGCTCCAATTACCAGCTTGATGGTCGTTTTATTATGCGCGCCAATTGATAGTTTAAGGTATCATACTTTTTTATATACTTTCGAATTGCAGAGATTGTGTTGATGTACCTTGGATAACAAGTAATGAATGTACTGAAGCTATTGTCTATACATTTTTTTTAACTGGGCATGGTTGGTTTTTAACGATGTTGAAGCATAGGTCACATGAATCATTATATAACCTTAAAAAGCTATGTCGTTTTTAGACACAAAAATCACTATTCATCTTTACAAGTGTTTAAGCACGTTGTACAATATGTCTACGCATGGTCTTTTATTAACATTAATACTATATATAATTAACAAGGTTGGTGCCGCAAGTGGCATTGGCGGCACCGTATTGGTTGGTGATTTTTTTTTCATTTACCATAATAAACGTAATGGAAACCGACCAACGTTTAATTTCTTTTTAGTTTTGGGACCATAACAAATGTAAAAGGAACCGACCGACTTCATGCAACCTCGCGTTCTTATTTAAAGCCCATGACCGACAAGGCTACCGACTGAACCCTCCCCCCCCCAGTTGCTCGTTGGTCGACCTCAAGTTTTATAATTTTTCTTCGTTTTTTAGTTCCGGGATCGTAAGGTTCGCAATCAAAATCGACCGAATTCCTGTCAAGTTACCGCATCAATGCCCGAGACCGACAACGCTTATGTTTTATCACAGCCCGGGTTTGCCAACCATATAAACATCATCTTAAATATTTTGTTTTCTTATCGACCGCCGGGGTTTGCCAACCAAATAAGCATCATCTTAAATATTTTGTTTTCTTATATGTTAATTTGACGAATTAATTTTTTGGGTTTTAACCCTCAACTTTTACTAATGGTGTCTATATGATAATGAATGTAGCCGGTACTAACCGATTTTATGTCGACTCATCGTCGTAACGCTCGGATTTTACCAACGTCCGGGTTTTCACGCTAGGGCTTTCCCAGTTGTTCCGGCGCAACGCGCCGGGTAGAAAAACTAGTTCTAAATAATTTATAAAAGGCCTCTTCTATTTTGTTTAGTGTGCCCCTTTGTGAAAGAAAAATAGTTAAAAGAGAAGAAAAAGAAAAGGTTACAAAAGAGAAATGAAGGAAGAGCAAGGATATGATAGGACGAAAAAGTGGGGAACATAAATAAGGAAAGAAAAAAAGTAAATATGATAAAATAATAATTAAGTTGTATTTTTATTCATCTATCTATCAGCATAAATAATAGTGATAAGAGAGGGAAAGTGAGGATGTTCAAAATTTAAGAGTTTCACAACTCCTGTCCCATCAAAGCTTAAAACTTAACATTGGTTAAATGAGTGGGAGGGTCATAAGGGAATTCAGACAAGGATTCAAAATTAAAATACCACAACTAATGTTTATTGCTCATTTGCACCGTCTTCTTCTTCTCAAACCCTAATCATCACCTCTTTCATATCAAACTACTCAGCCACCACCGTTCCATGTTCTCTCTAAACCTTAACTCTACGGCGGTGAAGACGAACCATCTTGGCGTCGGCTTCGATGGTGTTCAATTGTAGTGGAGGCTGTAGGTGTTAGTCGGCGGTGGATCTGTTGAAATGAAGGTGGTACAGTAACAAGTCGGCGGCTACAAGTCGGTTTTCTGGTAACATGTAAGTTTTTCCGGTTAACTCTGTTTTTCATTGATGTTTCTCATGGCGACGAATAGGGTTCTGTTTGAACTTGATTCATTCCGTTTATTTTAATTATCCTGATTTGAAAAAATTGAACAAATCTTTATACTTTTCATGTTGATTTGTTTCAGGGATCTTAAACCCCACAACATTTTAATAGATTGAAAGTCTGGTTATCAAATCCTTGATTTCTTTGAAAGCATTATTGTCTGGTTGTAAAATTTCAAAGGGAAGCTTGCTAGATACAAATTGTGCTTGATAGAAGAACAAATTTGCATAAGATATCATGCTCGAAGCTTAACACTTAGAAGAATTGTTGAAGATAACCTTACTCGCATAAGATATCATGCTCGGAAGAGTAAATACCTTGCTCGGAGTGCCTGAGCTTGCTCGAGTTCCGTACTTAGCATTTTTTGAGAAGGTTGAGAAGATTCCACTCTTCATGGTCAAACTTTTTGACCCGACATACCATTTCCTTCTTGACTTCTGAGTGCATCATAAACAAAGCAGGTTCTCCATCCTTAACTCTTTCTTCAATCTATGTTAAGTTGGCCTCCTGGTTCTTGGCATCAATTCCCGAACATACACCTGCATAATGTCCAAGAAGGTCACATTTGAAACACTTAATCTTGGACTTATCTCTCTTTGATCAGTTTGCTTTCTTGAATCACAGTTTTTACCCTTTCCTTTATGGTTAAACCGTGAACTATTTTCCACATCATCATTGTTTTATTCCATTTCTTGCCTTTAGACTCATTCTTTTGCCTATTTTGCCACTAAAAATAGGTAAGAAACAATTGATCTTCATCTTTACCCAATGATTGTTTACTCTTCATATTAGTTCTTTCATTAAATGTTTTCAATCGACCTATTGCTTCTTGAAGGAGCATAGTGTTAAAATCAATGAATTGTTCAACTCCAGCAACTATATTGATGAATTTCTCGGACACTGAATCAAGAAATTTACTAACCAATACCTTTTCTTCGTATGGTTCACCCAAATTCGCAGCCCTAGATGAAATTGCACTTATCTTCCTTGCAAATTCATCAATTGTTTCTCCATCCTTCATTCTTTGGTTTTCAAATTTGTTTTTCAAGGTTGCCAATCAGGCCTTCTTAACACGGTTAACTCCAACGAAGCTAGTTTTGAGAGAAGCCCAAATCTCTCTCACAGTGGTGAGACTAGTGACTTGAAGCATCAAGTATTCCGGCATGGCCTGAAATAGGTAAGTAATTGTTGCGGCGTTCTTCTTTCCGTTGACAACTGCCTGATTAGCTAGCTCAACCACCTTCCACAGGCCGTGAATATTGAATATTGCCCTCAATTTCACCGCCCAAATCGTATAATTCATTGACCTAAGAACAGCGCATTGTAATGGAATCGTCATTTAGTTCTCTCAGTTGTTTGCCGGTGCCGGTGTGCCCATCTTTGATCTTCAATCGTGCTTCCTTCCAAATCGAGAATCAGAAACTAGTCCATTAGATTAAATTAAGCAACCAATCTCCTTCACTAATATAAGTCCTAAAAACTATATAGCATAGACTTGTTTATAAAATTACAAAACAGACCCTGACTTTACATTGAATTACAAACTGACCTATTTACTTTAACACAATCAATGCTCACCCTACTACAATGTTAAACTACTAATCAGCATTAGGGGTGTTCAGATTTCAATTCGCATTCGAAACATTCGAAATTCGATTCGATTATTAAGATTCGAATTCGGTTTTAAAAAATTCGAATTCGATTTGATTCTTATTCGAGTACATTAATACGAATCGAATACAAATTTATGATTTATTATTTGATTCGAAATTGGAATTCAAATTATATATACATATATGTATATATATAATTATTTTTTTATTTGTGTCAAATTCATAAATAATAAATGTCCATTATAAATTATTAAACCCAATATGCCATATTATTGTTTGCTAGCTATACTAATATGGGTGCTATTTACTTCTCCTTTTGAATATTTTGAATTTTATACTATTTGTAGTTTAGTTTTGAATTTATTATCATGTGGTATTGTAGCTACTTTAAATTTATATCTTTCTTTTGCAATTATGATTATGGTTTTCGAATTTTTGGCATAGGTAAACTTGAATTGGATTATATTTATTCGAATTAAAATCGAATTTATTCAAATTCGATTTGAATTCGAGTTTCAAATACGAATTCGAATCGAATTTCGAATTGGGCAAAATTATCGTGTACATGTATCCCAAACACGAACACGAACCTGTTAATACTTGGTATACACGATAATACACAATAAGACACGATAAGAGCTGTTTAGACACGCATATTTAACAACCTGTTTAGCGAAACAAAAGTAGTCGAAAGTTTAGAAAAGTCTTGAAATAAAGCATAGATTCATGATCCTTAACAAATTTAAGACCAAAAAATCCATAAAACTCTAATCAAAACATCTATTGAAAACAATTTCAAGTTCCAAACTTCCAAGTTCCAATTGGTCTTTCTTCTTAAATCTTCAATTCCAAGCAAGCAAACAATCAAACCTACACACAAAATAAGTATAGTCAATTGGTCATATTAATCATGGACAATTAGACATATTCATATAGTTTTATCAAGAAACATTACTAGAAAGTTTTGGAGTGGGGTACCTTAGGATTGTTCATTGTTTTGCGAGAAACACTACTTGAAACGTTTGTGCATACTAAAGCAACGCTGCTATAAAAATAAAGCGAAGATGGATATTACAAAAATCTCCATGTAACCAATCTTTTGTGCATACTAGAGCCTCAACAGTAGCTTTGTTAAGTGAACTTCGATGTTCAGTAAGTACTCTTTCACTTGCACTAAATATAAACACCGATGCCATAATACAAACCAAAATAGTCAAAAAGTCTCTTGCCATCCTCGCAAGTATGGGTTATCTAAACTCGTTGGCTTTCCAAAAATTCATCACATCAAGTTCTAAGTTCCTATCAACTCTTGACTCCTCTAAGTAAAATTGCAGTTATCACTTTTGGTTAATTGTAAAATCTTTACTTTGAAATTTATCAAAATCCTAAAAGACTTTAATAAAAAAAATTAGCTAGTTAATAATTACCTTAAATATTACACTCACTCCATATGTTGAAACACCACTTGTGTCCTTAACACCTTTGCTAGCATCTGAAGCAGGTGTTGAATCATCCTTGTATCCTCACCCACATTTAACATGGCGTTGGCATATTCATGAAAAATAGAATGCAATAACTGATCAACATGTGTATATTCACTACTTCCCTCCCCATATACTTTTGAATAACTCCAATTGATAAAATGCAACTTATATCTATGATCTAACACCACATCTATGGCTGATACCAATATTTCTGAAACTTCCCCATCATCAAGTTTGCCGTTTTTTTTTATATACAGATCTTCTGAATTCATCCCATCTTTCAAAGTCAAATGAGCAAAAAAAAACATATGGATAGTACAAGTTTACAGTCGGATATTTGGTACCCAAAAATACATTTGTCACATCATAAAATACTTCAAGAAAAGAACATATGCTTTTGATCTTGTCCACTCTGAATGCAATTGGACGTTCCTTATAATTAGAATCACTCAATACTAAATGGCTAAATGCACGTTGATAATATAGGGCACCATCAAGGGTTAAAAATGTGAAATTCCACCTAGTAACAACATCTTGCCTTAACCCCTTTTGTTTTTTAATTGAACACAACTCAACATGTTCCAAAACTTTTCCTTTATTTGTTATGAACCTTTCACATACTTTATACTCTCTCTTACTTTGAAAACACAACCATCAATTTCCATTAGCCCATCATTCACAATCAGATTTAACGGTATTTTTAGAAGGAATATTCACATTGGGTTGCAGGTACTTATACAAATCTCTAAAGGCCTTGTACTCATAAATCTATAATTCACATTAATACTTAATAGTTAGATTAGATATGTGTATCATAAAAACTAATTTCATTCCTAAATTGCAACAAAATAATAATATGATTCTAACTGCAAAAGTTGAAGTTACACGTACAATTCGACTATTCTAGAACATGATAAACTATAAAGATCTAAAATCTAAATGAATAGTCGGTATGTAGTAAATTGGATGCCAAGTAGAGAGATTACTAAGTAGGGTTACGATGAGTCCGGAAGTAGCAAGCTGTAAGGGTGTGATGGTGCGGAGTCATGGAGAGTGGAGGTCGGAGGAAGGACCTGCAGCTGTGACGACGCGGGCTGACAGTCGGAGTTCAGAGGCGGAGAGGGAATCTGGGCTAGGAATGTCGTGTGATTATAAGATTATGTGAAAGGCTGAGAAAGTGAGAATGTTTTAGGGTTTAGGTCTTTAGGATAACTTATATATATATATAAATATATATATATATATATATATATATATATATATATAGGAGTGGGATCCAGCGAAAACTCCTCTTAAAGAGAAAACTTAAAAACTCCTAAAAAATTATTTTTAACTTTTTTTTAAATTGTTTTTGAAGTTTCTTTTTTTTTTCCATTATTCTTATATATTGTTATTGGTTTAAAAAAAACACTATTGTCGGTAACCTCGTCGGTGTAGTGAACATGTGTAATAGTGTGAATACAACACTATTGCACATATTTAATACACACTATTATATATGCAATATAAGACTAATACGCACATCGAATACACATTAGTACGTATGTGTAATACAACATTAACGCACATGTGCACTACATCGAGTTTTATTTTATTATTATTTTTTTCCATATAATACAACACTACTACAAATATACAATACACAAATATTGAATATACGCAATTAAACACTATTGAACTTAAAAATACATGGTAATACACATGTGTAATACAACGGTTTCGCACAGTAATACGTATGTGCATTATAGCGGTTTTCTTTTTAATTTATTATTATTTTTTATTTTTTTCAAGTGAAGGGTAAGAAAATATAAGAATAATGGAAAAAACAGAATTTTGAAAATATTTTTTTATTTTTAATTAAAAATAATTTTTTAGGAGTTTTTAAGTTTTTTCTGTAAAGATGAGTTTTCTCTTAATACTCTCCCTATATATATATATATATATATATATATATATAAATCCAGGATAAAAGTCAAGTTATTGCGAGAAGTGTGAGAAATTGATTTAGCCAATCAGACTTTTTATTTTTCTATTTTCTTTGATTAAATATAGGGGTAGTATAGTAAATTATCAAAGTTAATTTAAATGGAAACAATTTATATTTCTTAAACCGTTTATTATGTTAACATATGATTAAATCAATCAATTATTCTGCTAAAGTGAAACCAAATCCCTTAAGATCATTATTATTATCCACATCAAACCAATTCAATTGTTTAATTAAAAACCAGATACAGATCAATGCCAAGGTTCTTCCTACATTAAAACACACATTCGCTAATCAGGTATATATATCGGATCGTTTATATTCAACTTCATGTTATATATTTTATCTTGATCACCAAAGATGTTGATGCATACATGTCCTCAATAAACCTAATAAACCTATTATATGCGCTGATTGACATGGTAATTATTCAAATTTCATAATTAGTTTTCATTTAATTTAGTTGTTTGTATCCTAATTAATTGAAATCTTTAAAATTTTTTATAATAACGATCAAAATAATAACCCATGATTTTCAGTATTCATGTTACTGATCTTTTGTTTCCTTATTCCTTTTTTAGCATAATATTATATCAATTCCCATTACTTGTTAAGTATAATTAGTTTTATTAACATGATTTTAATTTATTTGTAAATGATCAAAACCAATAGATAGTACATATTCTATATAAACCACTCATGACCTACATTATATAGTTGTTTAAATTTCTAGAAACAATGGATAACCGGTCAACCTCTAAGCAGGCTCTGTCCATGAGTCAGTCAACATCACATTGTGAAGGTTCTTTTTTGGTCAATTCAATTTTGAAATGACATTGATAACAGTTTATTCTTGGTCATACTCGTCTGAGTAGTTTATTTTTTGTTTAAATTAGTACCAGTATTCATGTTATTATTTATGTTTTTATAGTATGTGTAGGTTAGTGATTGCTTGTGTGTAGGTTATTTTGATGTCCTTGTTTGCTTATTAGTATGTGTAGGTTATTGTTGATGTTTTTATAGTATGTGTAGGTTAGTGATTACGTGTGTTTTTATTCCATAGGAATCAAACCAAATTATAATTAATTTTTTTTTACCTTTTTAAAGTTGTTTTGATCTTTTATTTGTTTAATGTTTTTGTTAAACATTCTCAACCGCATCTACGGTTCTTACCAACACCATACAAAGTTCGCCGGTCGTTAACAATGCATCCATCGGCGACACAAGCTCGCAACACAATATTAATAACGAACGTACGAACAAAACTCAAAGTTTTCCAACATTATTAACATTTATCGTTCTAAATGTTTTTATTTTTTTCCAATGTTTTAAAGACTGTGGAACCTAATTTTTACTTCTCCCCGGATGGAACAAAGTACTAGATCCTGAGGGTCCCTGCAGCTGAAAAACTTAAAATAGATACAGAATTTAACCGTTGGGAAGATGTTGTCATCATATACAAGTCCTACGCAGAAAAAGCCGGTTTTGATATCAGGATCTTAACCAAAACCTACACAAATGGTGTTCCTTCGCATAGGTACATTGTTTGGTCGAGAAATGGTAAGCGGTGTTTCAAACCGATTTACACTGCAAATGCTAAATCATCTTCAAAGCAACGCAACACGGAGATTAAATGTAACATCCGTTTTTCTGAGAATTATAAATAACAGAAAGTTTTATAATTAACTGTGTGTCATTAACTTAATTAGGTATGTTAATGTTTGGATAATAAATGGAATTAGAAATGTGAGTCGGTTGTGGGGCCCATAGTCCCCTATATAAACCCAACCCCTCCTTCCCTTCACCACTTTCTTCCCTTCCACACACACTCAAGAACACACACATTTTCTCTCAAGACCCGAATCCGAATCCGGGCTAAAGCAAGGAAGATCTTGGTGTTCGAGTATCTCAAACATCAAGAAAACGTCCAGATCTTCGGGGCTGTCTAGATCTGAACCGAACCCGAAGCAAAAAGTTAAGCTTCGGCCAAAGGGTTAAGTTTTATGGTTATAATCGACATGCAAACCGATGTAATGATAGATTGGGTTGTGAAATGTAAGAAAAACATGAACTTGGTGAGTTTTAGCCTCACGGGTGTATTATAGAACAAAAAAAGGTGACGTCTGGACTATGAAAAACACGGGTATAAAAAGTTGGTACAACCTAAAACCCATAAAAAGAGTATAATCGGGTCCTAAGAAGGAAACAAGGAGAAAAATGGCTTTAAAATGGTAAAAAACGACTAAAGGCAATATTTTTGCATCGCACAGTCATGCGAAACGAAATTCCATGCGAAGCGAAATTCTTCTATGCGAAATTTCATGAAATTCATTTTCTGATGCATTTTTGTTAAAGGACTTTTAGTGAAAATAAATTTTTTTCAAGCTGACCTGGCTGCCGCCCCTAGACCTCGCTACCAGGGGGCTGCCCCCGGACCCCCGTTAGTTGAGGGTTTCACTAACTTAGATGTAGGAAGTAGTAGTAATGGATAATTGACACGTGTAATGTGTTGTACAGTTAGCCGTGCGCAACTAAGGAAGGGCATTACCATTAACAGCGAGAGAAACCGACTCCAGGTGAATTCTAGCCCCTATATCTGTTATGTTTCCGGGGCTGTGTGCATACTCCTATGTAGTAGATAATACACTTACTTGATTGGTAGGTGTATGATACGTGTATGATTGTGTATTGAATGTATTGTTACATAACGATTGTATGAACGAGTACGTATATATATTTATAGCTAGAACATATGCAAAGTATGCACGCATGATAAATGTATGGTTATTCAAGACAGAAGGGAATAGACCCTTATAATATCTGTGATGTTATGGATCAGACCCTTATAATATCTGTGATGTTTAAGATAGAATAGCTTATAGTATATCATAGGGTTTCATGAAAGAAAGTATGTAAGAACGTATGCATATATGTAAGGTATGTACGAAAGAAGTGATAGTAAATAAGGTATAAATACGTATCTCCCGACACGTATGAGTATGGTATGAATGTAATGTATGTTAATTGATTAACTAGAACTCACTCAGCGTAGCTGACTTTTAGTATGCACGCAGGTGAGTAGGATGAGGCATGTTACTTGAGGTGGGACACGTGGCAAACAGATGGAGACTGGCATCGAAGACGGAAGATTCACGTGTCGTTTATGTTATTGTTTAAGACTTAATGTATTTTGTTAAGACAAGTACTTATGTTATATAAGAATGTTTAATACTAAGTATTCCGCAAAAAGTTTTTAATTAACTCTGATTTTAGAACTGTGTTTATGAGTAAATCCAACAACAAAGTAGGGTTATCAAGGACGGGACCTTACATTAAACTTACCGGCTGCTGTGCATGTGTAAGAGTTAACATTAAAGTTGTAGAAGGCTCAGAAACATACATTTTCTATCACTTTAACGAGCCCCATAATCATGGGCTTATGAGTGAGCATAATATGGACCTAGCTAGAGGTAAAAGACAGCTATATTTCTCATATAACGAGTTCATTCAAGGTCTCCAATCAATAGGGTTCGACCCAACAAAAGCTCATCGTGTCCAAAGCTCTTGTACGAGGAACTAAGAATGACTGGAAGAACCATATTCGAGATGTTAGGTGTTATATTGCAGACAGGGACGCGTAGATGGTGATCAATAAGTTAAGTAATAGCAGCCTCCATTTCAAAAACAACTTTTTTGAGACCTTGCAAACGTGGGAGAGCTAAGAAATATGTTTTGGGCGGATGATATATCGCATAGCAACTACAAGTTGTTTGGCGATGTGTTAGCATTCGACGCTGCTTACCATACTAATAGTTTACTATCCATATTATTATATATTATTATGATAGAGTCGATAATTTCCATTAGTTAATTTATTAATAGCATTATTTTTTATTGTATGTATTCCATGATTTTTGTCCACTTCACGGGTGTTGATTTCCACCAAAAATGTGTGACGTTTGGGGCAAGGTTAATCTCTAACGAGACAATTGACACATATGAATAGTTATTGGAGGTGTTCATCAAGGCTCATGACAAGCAGCCCCAGTTGGTTTTGACAGACCAAGATCTGGCTATGAAGCAGGTTGTGTCTGCCGTTTTGACGGATTCATATCACAGGCTATGCGTGTGGCATGTGACCGATAAAATCCCTAAGAAGGTAATCACTTCATACATATTACAGTTCCTACATAAGCCAAACACATCTTGCACATACTATTACATTATGCATCCTAAACATATTAGACTCAAAAAATATTATAAATAATTTTTCTAATATAGAAACATTTTTTCGAACAGGAAGTCAACAACATGTAGGAACATATATAATGTAGGAACACATAGTAACCGATAACAATCATTTTGCACTTAGTCATTGCATTAGATTTTGCTGATGTAGGCTCATAGTCATGCATGAAGTCAACCTACATATAGCTACATCATGACGTATGCAAATAAACAAAATTCAAACCGTTGGCTGCTAATAATTATAAACAGTTGCTACACGTAGGTTGACTTCCTAATCAAAATGCACATTAGATACATTATTTGTAACAGCCTACACAGACACTCTTTATAACTTTGTTTTTGGTTCGCTCATTTAAACATTTTATTAAACTTAACTTTCTTCATACATAGATGAAAGGAGAAATGAAGCGTAATATATAAATAAAATCTCGTGTTCATAAGCTTGTATGGAACGTCTTCATAAAGCCATATAGACCTTTGAACAAAGGTGGCATGAAATGATCAACGACTTCAATTTATCCGGTAACAAGTGGTTGACTGACATGTATGCTATACGTCACCAATGGGTCCGTGCGTACTTCATAGAGTTACCCATGTTTTGTTTAATGAAAACGACATCTCGATGTGAGTTCGAACTCGCAGTTCAAAGTCTATTCTAGCGATGGCAACACACTTGTTCAATTCATGCTTTGCTTTGATCAAGTTTGAACGCTCAACGTTTCGTTCTACGACAACTGCAATATGATACTGCAACATCACCACCTCTTTTGACCCAGTTCCTATTTGAACTTCATGCTTCGAAAATGTACACAGAAACTATTTTTAAAGACGTTCAAAAAGAGATACGGTGGTTCAATCCCTCGCTTATCCTCTTCACTGTTTAGCACTAACGACCAGCATTTCACAACATTGTTATTAATGATTATGTTTGGTTGTAGGCTTTCGAACCATGTTCAAAACCCACTACGATCTTCCCTTGTATGGAAAATCAACTCCCTACACAAAACATAAAATTGAAACCCACTATGGAGTTGGTATGGAGTTGATTTTCCATACAAGGGAAGTTTGTAGTGGGTTTCGAACATGGTTTGAAAGCCTACAGCCAAACATGAACATTAATAACAATGTTGTGGAATGCTGGTCGTTAGTGCTAAACAATGAAGAGGATAAATGAGGGATTGAATCACCGTATCTCTTCTTGAACGTCTTTGCAAATAGTTTCTATATACACGTGTGAAGCATGAAGTTCAAATGGCAACTGGGTCAACAGAGGCGGTAACGTTGTTGTAGTATCATACTGCAGTTATCGTTGAACGTTCAAACTTGTTCAAAGTAAAGCATGAACTGAACAAGTGTGTTGCCTTCACCAGAATAGACTTTGAACTGAGAGTTCGAACTCTCACATCGAGATGTCTTTTTCATTAAACAACATATGGGTAACTCTCTGAAGTAAGTAGGGACCCATTGCTGACGTATAGCATGCATGTTAGTCAACCACTTGTTACCTCATAAATTGAAGTCGTTGATCATTTCATGTCATCGGTGTTCAAAGGTCTCGAGCTTTAAGAAGACGTTCCATACATGCTTATGAACATGAGATTTTATTTCTGTATTATGCTCCATTTCTCCTTTCGGCTATAGATGAAGTAAGTTAGGTAAAATAAAATGTTAAAATGAGCGAACCAGAAAATAAAATTATTAAAGTGACTGTGTAGGCTGCATGTGTAGACTGTTAAAAATACCAACGCAGATTGTGTTACAGTGTGTATTATGATTAGTAGCACACGGTGTGAATTTTGGTTCGTTGCATACGTCACACAGTGTAGAATGAGTGTTATTAGTTTCTATGTGTTCCTACATGATAATGTTCCCACATGTTGGTTGACTTCCTATTTGATAATGTTCCTACATGTGGAGTTACTATGTGTAGGCTGAGTAACAAGATACATATTTGTCTATGTGCTATGGCATATTACATATATAATAATGGGGGCTATAATAATGTTATTATTTGTTTATATTATTATTTGTGTTTAATATGTGTAGGATGAATAATGTCATACAAAGTGCAAGACGTGTTTGCCTTACGTAGGAACTGTAATGTGTATGAAATGATTACCTTCGTATGGATTTTGTCAGTCACATGCCACATGCATAGCCTGTGATGTGAATCCGTCAAAATAGCCAAATCAGCCTACTTCATAGTCGGATCCTGGTCCGTCAAAACCAACTTAGGCTGCATGCCATGAGCCTTGATGAAGACCTCCAATAACCATTTATTATAGTCAATTTTCTCATAAAGATTAACCATGCTCCAAAAGTTACACATTTTTTGTGGCAATCAACATCCGTGAAGGGGACAAAAATCATGGAGTACCTACAATGAAATTAATGTTATTAATAAATATATTAAAGCAAATTATTAACAATATAATAATAATAATAAATAATAATAATAATATGGATAGTAATACTAACGATAAGTAGCGTCGAATGCTAACACAGTGCCGAACAACTTGTAGTTGCTTTGTAATATATATCATCAGCCCAAAACATATTTCTTAGCTCTCCCGCATGAGCAAGGTACTCTAAAAGGTTTTTTTGAAATGAAGGTTGTTATTAGTTTACTTATTAATAACAATCTGCGCATCCATGTCTGCAATGTAACACCTAACGTCTCGAATATGGTTCTTCCAGTCATCTTTAGTTCCTCATACAAGGTGCTGACCACCCTTCAAAGAGAGCTTTGCGCACGATGAGCTTTTGTTAGACCGAACCCCATTGATTGGAGACCTTGAATGAACTCCTTATCTGAGAAATCTAGTTGTCTTTTACCTCTAGTTATGTCCATATTATGCTCACTCACAAGCCCATGATTGTGGGGCTCGTTAAAGTGATATAAACTGTATGTTTCTGAGCCTTCTACAACTTTTATGTTGACTCTTATACATACCGGTAACTTTACTCTCCGTGTTGCGTTGCTTTGAAGATGATGCAGTATTTGCAGTGTCAATTGGTTTGAAACGCCGCTTACCATTTCTCGAGCAAACAATGTACCTACGTGAAGGGACACCATTTGTGTAGGTTTTGGTCAAGATCCTAATATCAAAACCGCCTTTTTCTGCGTAGGACTTGTACATGGTGACAACATTTTCCTAGTGGTTAAATTCTGCGTCTATTTTAGGTTTTTCAGCTGCGGGGACATTCAGGATTCGGTACTTTGTTTCATTCGGGGAGAAGTAAAAATTAGGTTGCAAACTCTCTAAAACATTGGAAAAAAATAAAAACAGTTATAATGGGAAATGGTAATTATGTTAAAATAAATACAAAAAAGCTAGCTTCTTTATGTAAAACTTTGAGTTTTGTTCTTACGTTCGTTATTAATATTGTGCGGCGAACTTGTGTCCCGATTGATGCATTGTTAACGATTGGCGAACTTTGTCTCGTGTTACTAAGATCGGTAGATGCTGCTGAAAAGGTATAAGAAAAACATAAAACAAATAAGATCAAAAGTCATAGCTTTAAAAAGATAAAAGAAACATTTAAATATCATTTGGTATGATTCCTATGGAATAAAAATTCACATTAATATCATACACATGATCATATACAAAGCCTACACAGAGATCTAAGACAATGTATAGAAAGGCCATACACATAAATGGATGCATCTAACACAATGTACGGAAAGGTCATACACATAAATCGCATGAAAAACATGGTTTTTTGATTTTCCCAAAAGCAAACAAGGACATCAAAATAACATACATAGACGTAATCAAAAACCTACACATACCGTAAGACATCAACAACAGCAATAAGGTTACTAATTAAAACCTTCACAGATAAAGTGCATATTGTTAAACAGAAAATTACATTAAACTACACAAACTAGTATGACTAAACATAGAGTTGTAGAAAACCACAAACAAAATGCATGAATAATAATAATGACGACTGTGTGAAAACAATTAATAATGTAATTTCACAGTAGACTTGAACAAAAAAGAACCTTCATAATGTGATGTTGACTAACTCATGGACACAGTCTTCTTAGAGGTTGACTGGTTATCCATTGCCTCTAGAAAGTTTAAACAATTGTATAATGCAAGTAATGCATGGTTTATATAGAACACTGGCTTTTGAATCCGTGTATTACACGAGATTTGCCAAATAATAAAAATAAATAAGGTTCGTTATTTGAAAGAAATGAGCAAAATTAAAGGTAAGAACAAAATAAAATATATGGTACAAATAATAAGAACTCAAATTTACAAATTCAAATAAATCTTTTTATATACAACATTTATCAAAATTATTTTGACCATTAACCCATGAATAGTTATAACGAATGAGATAAGAGATTAGAGAATTATAAGGGAAATTATAACCCATTTGTCAAAATTGTTTTGACCCATGACTAATGCATAGGTAGCATACATAATATGGAAAACTAAAGAGTTTAACAGGAAATTATAACCTATTTGCCAAAATTATTTTGACACATGGATAGATAGGATGAATTAGATGAAAGATTGGAAAATTAGAAAGGAAATTATAACCCATTTGTCAAAATGGTTTTAACCCATGGATAAGTAGGATGAATGAGAAGAGAGATTAGGCCAAGAATAAATGTGAGATTGACACATCATCCTCATTATTTTCTATTATTAGTATATTTAGATTTAGATTAGATTATATGTACAATTTGTTGGTTTTGATCCTTTACAAAAAAAAGAAAATCATGTTAATAAAACTAATGATACTTAACAAATAATGGGAATTGATATATATCATGATAAAAAAGGAATCACTAAACAAAAGAGCACTAACATTAATAGTGAAATCATGGGTTAATATTTGATCGTTCTTAAAAAAAATTGTAAAAATTTCAATTAATGAGGATACAGAACTGAAATTGAATAGAACCTGATTAGCAAATTTGAATAATTAGCATGTCAATCAACGCAGAAGATCGGTATAGTGAAGATAGGTATGCATCAACATCTTTGATGATAAATTGTGATGAATCAAGATCTGTGGAATATATAAGATTGAGTTGAGTATAAACGATATATATCCTGATTAGCGAATTTGTCTAATTGAGTTGAGTATGTAGGAAGAACGATCTTTGCATTCATCTGTATCAGGGTTTAATATAAAATTGAATTAGTTTGATGGATAATAATAATGATCTTCTGGGTTTTGATTTCAAATTGACCGTATATGTGTTTGATTTGAACATGTTTAAACATAATAAAATGTTCAAGAATTAATAGGTTCCATATAAACTAAATACAATGATTTACTATACTACCCCTATATTTAATCAAAAGAAAATAAAAAAACAAAAATCTAATCGACTACATCGACTTCTCACACTTAACGCCATAACTTGACTTATCGCCTGAATTTAAACATACATATATATATATATATATTTGTGTGTGTATTCCTTTAAGTAAATCCTTCAAAAGGTGGGTTAGGCCTCCACCGTCTTTGAATATCCTATCTGGTACGCTACCAACTTATAAGGAACAACTATGACAATTGATAAGAGTTGGACTAGATTGCGAAATCGAAATGATCCGGTTTTCAAGGAAGGCCGTGAAAACTTTATAGAGACTGTGAAGAACCATCTTGACAGTGAAGGAAACACTTATTGCCCTTGTAAACTATGTATCAATTCGAATCGGAACTATCCGAATGTGGTTAAAGCCCACATACGTGACAATGGGTTTCTACCATCATATCAGACATGGTTTTATCACGGAGAAGATTTTGCTAATGCTGCGGCTGTAAATGAAATGTTCTTATTGATGATTTGTTTTTTAATGAGGAGTACATTAAGCGTTATAAGAAAAACTCGACTAACAGAAAGAAATGACCATATCCTTCTTGTGGGAGCAGTCCTATGCACAGTACCGATACATTGAGGTAAAAAAGTTGTTAGTATTATCTAACTCGTTAAACGGTCTTAATAATAATATATTTTGTTGTTTAAAGAGAAAAGAAACCAGAAAATCAAGTGACATCGAAGGCTGGAGCAAAATGCATCACAAGATGCAACCCGGTTGGGTAAACGACATGGCGAGGGAGGATTGGGTAAGTTTGTATAAATATATTGCGAACACAGCTTGTTTGGCATGTTTAACCCAGAATGTGTATGTATATATACGTGTATATATGTATGTGTGTATTGATTTGTTTAAATATATATAATTTTGTTTTTTTTATTTTTTTATTCATGCATTTGGATGCGTGCATATATGTATTTATATAAGTGATAGTATTATAAATGCAACTCGTTTTACCCGTTTGACCTGTATGGATATGTGTGTAGCGTATATATGTACATTGTATTAGTGTTAGCATCATAAACACAACTCGTTTGGCCTAGAATGTGTATGTATGTTTACATGTATATATGTATGTGTGTATTGGTTTGTTTAAGTATATATACGTTTGGATTCTTTTAAAACTTGTTATTCATGTATTTTTATGTACATTGTATAAGTGCGAGTGTAACAAACACGACTTGTTTGGCTCGTTTGACCAGGATATGTATGTTTGTATGTATACGTGTATATGTGTATTGGTTTGTTTAAATATATATATAAGTTTGCATTTTTTTTAAACTTGTTATTCATGTATTTTTATACATGTATATATTTACATTGTGTAAGTTGTAGTATTACGAACACGACTCGTTTGTCCCGTTTGGCCCCGAATGTGTATGCATGTTTACGTTTATATATGTATAGGTGTGTATTGGTTTGTTTAAATATATATAAGTTTGCATTTTTTTTTAGTATTTGTAATTCATGTATTGTTTAATACAGGAAAAAAAATACAAATCGAGCTAAGTAAAATGCAAAGTGCCCAACTGAAAGGTGAAGAAATTGATGAGGTCGAGTGCTTAACCCATGCCCTTGTTGAACCTCGTGGTTGGACCAAGGGTGTGGGTCGGAAAGTGAGGTATACACCTTATGATCCATCTTGTGGGACGTCTTTCGCTACACCCAAACAATGGCAAGAAATGCAACAAACAGTGACCGGATTGGTAGCCCAAATACGTGAGTTAACAAAGAGGCAAAATGATAAGTCAAGTCAAATTGAGGAGGGTGACGATGACGAAGGTAATGAGGATGAACATGATGAAGGAAGCGAGGGTGAATATTGCTAGGTATTTGGTTATGACAATTTAATTACTTGTAATACAATTAACCTAAGTAACTTAGGACATTTGGTAATATTTTGTTTAGTTTTAATTATGTACAAATCAACATTTGGTAATTTTTTATTTAGGCTTAATTATGTATTAATCGATGTTTGGTAATATTGTATTAGTTTTAATTATGTACAAGTTTTTTTCATTTATTAGGCATTAAATTTATATTATTCTGCAAAATTAAATATTAAAAAAATGTGTTTTAAACAAATCCTATACCGACCACAAGTCTTCGGTAAATGCATATTTAAAAAACCCTATATAGACACCGTAAAAGCTTTTTAATATTTTATTTTACATTTATTTTTAAATGAGAAAAAAATTGCAACCACTTCTTGTCAGGAAAGGTATATGTATACCGACGACATAGCGCCGGTAAAAGTTTTTTACTTTTTTATTTTACATTTATTTTTAAATGAGAAAAAAATTGAGAGCAAACTTTTTACACTTGTGGTCGGGAAAGGTATATGTATACCGACCAACTTTATACCAACCACAATTCTGACTTGTCCCGACCGTTTTCTAGTGGCCAACCTATACCGACCACATGTGGTCAGTAAAGGCGGTCTGATCATAGCAAATTTCTTATAGTGTGTTCAATACTTCAGTCCATGAACTTACAACTGACATATGTATGTACAGACCATGTTGCAATGCCTCCATGACAACGCTCCCTACCGAGATACCGCTAGCAGGGCTAAACACAACTTCCCTGTTAAACGCAGTTTATCACAACACAAATACTAAAATAAATACATAAACACATTTGCATATTAAAATTATCTTACCACGCTCCACTATACGCTGCGTAAATCATATCTGAAACTAGACTCTCCGGCTTAATTACCTGCTGCTTTAACTCAACAACACGCTGCATATTTTGTAGATTATCAACATAAATCAACATAGAGCATAACATTACATATGTTGTATGTTACGAATATAATAACTATAAACTTGTACATCTAAAGGCAGAGGTGGAAAATGTTGTATATGATATTTTTATATAATTGCTAGTTCTTTTTTCTCAAATAGTTTGTTATATATTTTTGATTCGAATCTATTTGGTCATTTTTTTATAAAAACGTCATTTATATATTTAAAATATATAAATAAAAAAAGAAAAAATTATGTTCACCCCAAATCCGCAAAAAATTTCAAAACTACCTTCCCATACCCTAAAATGCTTTAGGTTTTGGGTATTCCTGTGGGATTCGGGTTTCATTTTTCATCCCTAGAAAAGGGTGTTCGTAATTTTGTTATAATATATAACAGAGATTCTGGCTTACAAGGTATCAAAATCAATGAAAAAACAATTTCATAATTTCAGTTACTATTGAGAAGCAGGTATTATATATGCACTGTACAACTTATACAAGTAAGGGATTGAAGCAAACAAGCAGATAATGCTCAAACTGAACCATAACCAATGTACGCAAATTTCAATAAAAAATCATCATAGCATAAAATTAAGGAATCTTACTTTTTGTTTGTATTTTATGAAACCGTAAATAGTTTTATTTATTTATTTATTTATTTTGGTGATAATATCAAATGTATCACACACTAGTATAGGGGTTAACATTTTACCTAATGTATAAAAATTCCGAGAACACCAATTCCAGCAAGGGACCGAAGATAATCACCACGGGATCTTGAAAGGGATAGATCGCGAACACGCCTTCATGGTTATGAGGAAATTTATGAAATTCGAGGAATTTAGGTTTGGTGGTGAGGATATGAAAACGTGAGACTGTGACGGCTAATTTGATTTAGGTTAAAATGTTAATCCCTTTATATATAGTATGGTGACTTTCTCTCTCTTTCCCTTTTTAAAATTTATTTACCGTAAACAAAATAAAGAGTTAAAAAATTGACGACTTAAAAATGTAGAGGAGGCGAACTGTCCTGGGCTCGAGCTCTGCGTAAGCTAAACGAGCCGAGCTCGAGCCTAGTTGTGCTCAGGCTCAGCTCGTCTCGTTTGCACCCCTAGTTTATGTGTTAGAAATAAAGGAGGTTGTATGAGACTGTGAGGGGGATCGGTCGTCAGGGCCGAACGGCTTTAACTTTAAGTTCTAAAAAGATTTTGGAGTTATCTTCAAAACGATTTTGTTAAAGTGTTTGAGGAATTCTTTGACTAAGATTCTTTTAATTTTGGGTGCATGTCATCCTTTATCGCATTAATTCCAAAGGTAAAGGATCCAACTTCGCTAAACAAGTTCCGTCCTATTAACCTAATCGGTTGTGTTAACAAAGTGATGTCAAAGGTTTTGGTTGGTAGGCTTAAAACGGTGATTGGAGGTCTAATATCCGAGGAGCAATCGGCTTTTATTGCTAACTAGCTTTTTTTTTTATTGATTTAGCTTAGCTTGACTCGTTACTTTATACTATGTTTGTTAGTATGCATAATTTAGAAGATGGCTGACCAATTGTTAACCTTAGATTTCTTGTTCAAGGGTTACGATTATAGAATCTTACTTGAATATATCATTTATGTTCATATGGATTAACCAATCTCGATTCATGAGTTTAATACCATGATTTTAATTATAATACACATCAACTAATTTAAATATAACAATAATCTAACATACCGTATGTAGTTGGATTGAACGGTTTGATTGAAACATTCAACTTGTGGATGTTGAAGAAGAAGCTGTGATGATGATGTATATATAATAATTTTCTTATGAGTTGTATTATACTTATAACATGTAAAGATACAACCTATATTGAATAGGGATTTGAATTAACATATTTTTTTTCAAATATTATCATTAAATGTTACGAGAGAATTAATGCAAAAACTAAATATTTATTATTCATCCTTGCCACATTCTAGAGATGTACTTATCATTGTTTATGAGTTAAAATTTGAGCTTCAAAATTTCAAGATAGCATATAACATTTCATCATAGAAGAATATCAAGTATCCATTTGAGCTCATGATATATATCTAAAATAGTTAACTTTGGTTCAATCCATTCTTGTGGACCCAAACCCAAATAAAAGCCTTCATTCATGAATATAAAAAAAAGCATGTTCAAAATAGCATTGGGAGTTCTTTAATCTTGGTTTGCAATATTCAAAGGAACCAGATGCTATTTGAAATTATTTGTATTACATAGTAAAATAAATAATACAACCATACATTGTAATGCATATTGCGAATGATTGTTAAGAATAAATATAAATATGATACAATATTATAAGCAATATGATTGTCAAGGATAAATATCATACGGAAAACATTTTAAGGATATAAGGGAAGTACCATCGTTTAAAACTACTATAGTAAAAGATCAAACAACAAATAGGCCGTTGACATTTAACCCGACCGGTTAACCCTACAATTTTTACCAGTTATCGAACCAATTGAAGACTTTTTACAAAACCTATAACCACCACATAAAAATAATATGCCACCGTCGTCGTCGCCACCGCCAATGCCAGCAACACCATCACCACCACCATCACTATCACCATCAACACCACCACCATCACACCAATAACAAAGCTATGTCTCACGCCAATAGCAAAGCTATGATCGGGTTTGAGAAGAGTTAGATGTAGACAGCCTTAACTCTACCATGTAGGAATAAAGAGCCTGCTTCCACCGGTGAGACCCCCGGCTCAATTTAATTCTCATCACAATACAACAAACAGATAGCTTGTTACATAATACATGTCATCATCTCTACAAAACATACAATTACCAAACTTAAGTACTCAACGGGCCCAGTTTCTACACTTGGCGGTTTGACTTTACTTTCGCTCTGATTCTTGTTGACCACCTCGGTGTTTCACCATTTCCCCAATCAAATTCTGACAACTTGGGCCCAACCAAGTGAGCTTTCAGGTATTGTTCTAGCTGCTTTCGGCTAGTTATTTCTTCACCCGTTGGTACAGTAAACACAATTTCATTCTTGTTCAGGGTCCCGCCTTCTTTTGGCAGAAACTACATGAAAAGAATTATAAAAAAAACAAATTATTACAATTTCATTCTTCTTCAGTTCAATTTGGTTTTTTCAGTTTTACCATTGGGGATTGAAATTTTTTGGCTACAAAATAGGTTGGCCCAAAATAATGAATTTGAGCTTAAATCTTTTTGTTACATGCAAAACCAACATGGAAGCGAAAATTCAGTTTTTACAAAAACATAAAACCGTACTGTCGGTTATTTTTTTATTTTTCAATTATGCATTGGATTTTTCCATTAAAGATCTGTTTTTTCAATTTCATGCAAAATGTATGTTCGTGTCATTCTACACTAAAAGCAAAAATATTGATGTCCAACAAGTAAAACATAACATCAATAGAGGACATGTCAATTTTTATAAATCAAACGGGCATACATATTTACATATACAAGAACTGTCACACTAAGACAACAATAATAAATCAAAAGATACTAAATTTATTCAAACAACCATAGACCAAAAGATGTATTATACTGTATACAAGTAGTTTAATATATGTCTAATGTCATAATAGTATAGTAAAAAAATTATAAATGTTAATAGGCCCATTTGCTATATATTTAACAGAATTTTTTTAGTTTGTAAATGTCAAATATGACGATAGCGGGCCGAGAAATCATTAAAAAAACAAACTCATTGCATATTGTTTCATCTTAATTGTAGTTGCATATACACAGTTCCCGTGCATTTGGCGTCTGCGGGAGCCTGGATATCAATTATCAACAGTATGTCGTAACGTATTTGACCGTGCTCATAAAGTTGACATGTATTTCCAGAAGTTGTGAATCATCGTTAGCAAAGTGCCCAATAAGCGTTTAATGCTCCAGTGCAACGCCTCAGCGCGCCAGCTGGCAGGTTTTCTTCAGCTTGTAGGCGGACTTTTACAAGATCAGTAGGGTTTGCTACTGCAACTGTAAGAACACTTGCACAAATACAACCAAATGATGAAAGGAACATCTCTCCCTGTTCGGTTCGTTTACAGGCCTATTTATAAAAACTTATTAAAAAAGTGGTTTTAAGCTCACCTTAATTGCTGATGACCCAATGCCATTGCATCATATGATTGAGCAATTGCTGCACATAAATAGATTGGAAGATGAGTAATCATTTAGTCATATAGTTTAGTTACTAAAAACAAACAATACCAAAGAAATAATATCAATTCTTACTTGTTGCAAGGAACTAAGGTTCCATTCTTACGTCCACCTAGACGGAATGGGCCCACAACCATCACCATGTGAAGCTTTTCGATTCGGGCCAAACACCTTAAATATGATTTATAAAATCGAAATACAACACTCAAAATTAACCATTAGCATGTTACCAGTGTCAAGATTGGCAATGATGATGTTTTCACCATATCTTGCTTCCGTCCAAAAAGAAGACGAACCTATGAAACTGTTCTTTTCAAGGTTTAGGAAATGCAAGGACCAGGTTGTGTATAGTTTTGATTCTACATTCTGGATCATAGTCACCACGTCCGTATGCTCTACACGATACAGATTATACAATGATTCTCCAATCCTTCAATTTGTAGAACTGTACATAGCAAACTTACTTTCAAAATTCCATATATGCCCTCTCAATTAGCCATCAACAACAAATATCATAAACACGATGGCTAAAAACATTGCCTTTATATCAGTGTAGTGTCCCGAAGTAACAGTGATTATGAATCTCCACGACACAACGATAAAATCAAACACCTAAAAAAAAGACAGTGACAAAATCTGTTAAAGCATGAACAACAACTAAGCTTAAGAAGCATTTTTGCAAGCAGTTGGTGTGCAATATGAATAAGTAACGAAACTACCTAATCAAGCTTTAATCCTTCACACAGACATGAGGACTTGAATAACCTGCAACCATTCATGTATATTAATTAAAATATTAAACATAATTTAATTTTGGTTAATATTAATAAATTGAAGAAAAAACAGCATACTTGAAATACCCGTTATTATATGTAAACTATGACGTGGCGAATTGTGTTTATACATTTGATATTTATATATTTATATTAATGTCTTAGGTTGAAGTCTATATATAGTTTGTTTGCAACATAAGCATTTTCCCTCTTTTCTTTCCGACTGCTTATAGTTACTGCAACAAAATCAAGATCAAAGCATTATTACTTTTATGATAATTTAACATTTACTAAAAACAATAAATCCATTCAAATATGAAATCGAACCAGATGATAATGGTTCTTCTGATGCAAACCTTTTTGTTGTTGAACACCTTATAGTTTCGAGCCCGCCAAATACTCCACAGGCACAGCGGCACAAAGAAAATCCTGCAAATAATCCTTTGTTTCTTATCATTCCCCGTAACCAAGAAATGGAAATCCAAATAATCTTTTAAGACTTAAGATAGAAGCAGCAACCAATTTGCATGAAACTTGAACATGCCCAATCTATTTCTAGCAAAATTACAATGAATTAAAATATACTCCAAATCTTAGATGCCTCTCATAGAAAAGACCATCATAACAGGAAGCCGATCCATAAAAGCTTTCAACCAAAAAAATTAACCTTAGTTGGAAGTGGGAACCGAAGACTCCCTTTTATACGCAATCAAAGAACCCGAATCAATCCTACCCTTCAGTTTAAAAATGCAGATCTTTTTTTACCCAAAAAGATACCAACATCAAAAATTTTAATCTTACTTAATTAGTATTAAGATTCAAAACCATTAAGACAAAAAAGATCAAAATTATTAACTTTCAGATATGGCATACCGGAAATTAATGATTGTAAATGAATAATTGATAAAGATGAATTGAATTGATGGTTTAGCACCTCTCATCTTATTTGTAAACAAAAACCCTAAATTGAATTGATGGTTTAGCACCTCTCATCTTATTTGTAAACAAAAACCCTAAATTACCTGCAATCGCTAGCTAGCGGTAACAGCGAGACCTCGAGATTTGCTTCAATAACATAACCTTCAAATCGTGAGGCAGATTTCAAGTTCCAGTTAGGGTTTTTGGAATGAACTACAATTCCAAGTTAGATTTGTGAGAAGAGATATGTAGGGTTTGGAATGGAAGAGTTAGTCAGTTTGAGAGGATATAATCTTTGACTCGATCCAAACCCATCACAAGACCCGTGACCCGTGAACTTTAATGCTTAAACAGGTTCAAACCGGATTAAATTAATGAGAGCTCACCATTTAAAAATTAAGCAATCTGGTGGCTTTCATAAAAGGGGTGAGCGACCACATCACGACACGTAGGATTTTAGTATCTTCGTATATATTATAGATCGAAGTATCTTAGATGGGCCGTTAATTAATTCTTAATGAAGTACTTACATGGTTGAATAGAGCTAACAATGTGAAATGCTATTTAAAGTTGATCTCGAGAAAGCCTACGACTCTTTGATTGAGGCTACTAAGATTCGGTTTTGGAGTAAATGGAATTCCCGATGAGATGGCGTAAATGGATCTCGGCAATATTTTCGGCTAGTCGGGCTTCGGTTTTAGTGAACGGTTCCCCTACCCGCATGGGCGGATTTACATAGAAGTTAGGGGATACACGGGAACCCCCGAGTTTCAAAATTGTAGTGTCATTCTATATATAAAATCTGGAGTGTACCCCATTATAAATTTGAAGTGCACCATCTAACCAAACCAAATATTCCAGTTAGATCACTATATTGCCCGATTTGTTAAGAGCTGGAGAAATCAACCGAACATATATTTTTGTCTCGTGTTGTCACACCCAAACAATGTAGACTTGTAGAGTGTAAAAGGGCTTTGGTGTAAATTGCCTAGTATTTTCCTTTTCAGTTTTCAAGAGGATGCACCGAAGTTACACAAATCCTTGAAGCTCCCTAAAGAGAAAGCTAAGGTGCTTCATGCAATTTGTCAAATTGCAACTTGGTGTTTAGGGAAAAAGCCGAATGCGTTAGTTCACTCCGGGTCTCCAATCCATTTGTCTTCATTGATTGAGGAGATAAACATGTTGGGTTATCTTTAGATAAAAAATAGAGTGAGACTAGGTGGCTATCTTAGAATGAGAGGTGCAGCTTTCGCTTGTAACGAATAAGGCTTGATGGGTGTTGGGTACGCAATTTTGTTTTTTTTCTTTTTTTTGTGGCACTTTTTTGGACGTTTGTTGTTTGATTGGTTGGTCTAGCGTCTTGCTAGTTTTTAATTGAATTGCTTTTTGTTGGCTGTTAAAAAAAACGAAAGGGTGATCGGGTTAGGGGTGGCGACGGGTAAATGGGTGTAGGTGGAGCGGGTAGTCCGAAGAAAGGAGAAGAGGGTGTGAGATGCTTTTCATGTACAAAAAATCGGGTTATAGAACCCGGAGAAAGGAGAAGAGAGTGTGAGATGCTTGTTTGTGTAAGGGAGATTTGGAGCAGAGGGTTCATGGGTAATTAGGTGCCGGTGGGGAATGGTTTCGAACGAGTCAAGGACAGAGGCTGACTTGTTGAAATCTATTTGGTTTTCTGGGTAATTGGGTGCCAGTGGGAATGGTTCTGATGGGTTCAAGGACATCGGCTAACTTGTTGGAATCCATTTGATTATGAAGTTTTAACTTTTTCTTTCTTTGCTTTAAGGTAGCGTTTGGTGTGCATGAATGAGAGGCGGAATGGAATAGACCATTATGATGGAATGAAAAAAAGTGGGTTTGGTTGGACAATGGAATGGAATCACCCATTACCATGTCCATTCCATTCCCCCCCTAAAACACCACAAATTCATTCCATCCACCCCCTATGTTTTTTTTTCTCATTCCATCCCACTTTCACACTATGTCACATCCACCACCCTCTGTAAAGCCAAAAATATGACTTGCGATATCAAATGACAAAACCCGTTATATATTTATGGTCAAGATAATATTTAATGTCAGCGAGCAAATCCGGACACGAGATGAGAGCTTCGACACGCGTTTAACTTCAGCGGGAAAGCTTCTAGAATGTTTTTTTGTTTGGCTATAAATAGGACTTTATTTGTTAGTTTTGTGTGTGTTTTTGATGGTGTAAACAACCACACAAGGGGAGCTCACCTTGGATGGGATCGGTTCGTTTTAATATTATGAATCTTTTGTACCGGTTACGAGATCGTTTCTTTATTTTATCGTTATATTATTTATATTTAGTCGTTTGTTTCACCGCACCCGTCTCGAGCAATTATCAAGAACAAAGCCATTCGTTGTCGGATCCGGCGGTTTCGGGACCTACAATTGGTATTAGAGCGGGTCGAATCTTATGATTCAACTTTGTTCTTGATATTCGGGTTCTATTTCCGCTATTACCCGAACCGAGACGTTAAAGAACCGTTGAAGTTTGAAAATAAAGTTTGAAGATCTTGAAAATAAAGTTTGAAATAAAGTGGGAAATAAGCGTGTTGAAGCTTCTCCTTGTAGATCCAGATGTTCGGGATCTACAAGTGCCAGATCCGGGCGTTTCGGGAACCGTTACGCCACACACCGAAATTCCGGCGGCCCTACGGTTCTTCTCCGGCTACGATTCTAGAGATTGGAGATGTAAAAATCAAACTCCGAGCGTGAGTGTCGGTTATATCTGTTTGCTGTGGGAGGTCGGTATTCTGGTGAGTGTGGTGGTGGTAGGATGATGAAGGTGGAGGTTATGGTGGTGATTCTAGCTGGCCGGAAAAAGGGGTGCCGGAACCTTAATCGGTGATGGGAATTATGAAAAAGAAAAACAATATTGGTGCCTTACAATAATATCACAATATACGAGTGGCAGTGTTTAGTGATGTTATATGGCTGACCGGAGCTTGTTTTTCCGGCTAAGGTAATCGGTGGTTTGTGAATGACAGCTGATGACAGGTGGTGTTAGAGAAGAGCGATGGTGATGATGTATATCTTGATTTTGTTAAGCAATTACTGATGATGTTTGAAGGGTGCTGGCCGGAGCATGCTTTTCCAGCGAAGGCTGGCCGGTGAACTCAGGTACATGTACCATGAATATTTTACATGGCTTGCTAGGTTTTTATCATTTTTGTCTCGTTCATCAAATCACCAGCAACAAGTTATGGGCCTACTTAGTGATGGACTGATAGGTTGTTTTATTTGAAAACATGTTATGGGCCTTGTGTGTTGGGCTGGGCTAGCAAATATCTTTTGGCTGTAAAGTGGACATGCCATTATAGATTTGGGCATGGCTATTTAATCACAAATTGGGCAGATTGTATAAAACCGGTCCAGGCGCGGGTTCGAGCGCCAGCGGAATATGCCCCAGCTCAGTTTGAGCTATGATACAATTATGTCACACCCCAACTTACGGCGGAATATGCCGGGGCGTGACATAATTGTATCATAGCTCAAAAGACACTAAAATAAATCCACGTGTCAATATCTAAATTATCAAATTCATATTATTCAAATACGCAAAAGCACAAACATTGTCTCATATAAATAAACATGACAATTAAATATAAAGAAGTAAATAGTCTTTAATTAATCATGCATCCTAAGGTCCAACTACTTTTTAATCCCTTGATTCTTCATCCAATGTAGCTACCTGCGCCAGGCGGGAAAATACATAGTTTGTCAACATAAAGTTGAGCAAGTAAACACGGTTTTTGAATACGTTAATATAAAAATGACAATTCCTTGCGATAATATGAAATACTACAACTAGCATAACGACAATATAACAATAATATAAAAATTGTCTTTTCACTCGAATCACATGGATAACGAGCTACTCCGACGGCGTATGATCATACTAATGAGGATGAGAATGAGATACCAACCACCAATGCATAAATTAAACACATAGTCACATTCGCACATATAACTAATTGAGCAATATCATAATACGCAAATAGTGGAATTGTAGTGAAAATGGTTTAACGCATAACGCCCCCAAAATATAAAACGGTAAAAAAGGGGATGTGAATTACTTACCTTTTAGTGAGTGGTTTAGTGAGGATGAGACAATAATAAAAGAAAACGAGGATGAACACGTTCAAGCCTTTGAGATACGTCAACAAAGATGCCCTAATTGTTAACGATAGTATAATTAATAAATGAGGAAAAGAATTTATAACAATTTGAGGTTTTAGGAGATGCATTATTTGTTGTTATTATAACTAAGATTATTATCATTATTATTATTATTATTACTATTATTATTTGTGTTAATACTATTATTTGGTAAGCGATATATATTTTATCCATATTTATATTTTCTTGTAAATAGATCTTAAATAAATAATAACCGATATTAAGTATTAATAAACATTATATATATATATAAATGAAACATTAATTATATAAAAGAAATTTCATATTATTTATCCTTATATATGTATATAAAAATATATAATATATATATAGGAAACTATGACGCGAAGCCGTGGTCAAAATTACACATCTTGGGTTTGGTTTCATTAAAATAATGTTTATTTATTATTATATTATGATTATAATAAAAATAAAACAAAGATTTAAGTAAAATAAAATAGATAAGTAAAAACCGGATCCAGGGGGCTTGAACCTGCGCCTGGACCGGTTCTATGACTTTTTTGAAAGTTTATGACCAGATACAACCAGCATTAGTTTCAAATAACATAACCCTAGATCATGAATTCGTTGATTCGTTTGCTGTTTGTTTAAATTAACTTAAGGTTTTTGTTAATGGAACAAAAACGAGCAGAAACCATATATTAATTACCGTTTATAGTTGCGGCTTGAGGGTTAACGGCCAACAGTTGAGTCGCGGACAAACTTGAGTTCGTTGATGGTATGGACGCGGTTTAATCAACAATTGAGTTAGGGTTTAGTTTCGTGGGGTTGAGAGGAACGTGTGTGCACGTTTAATTGAAATTTTGTTATGTATTTATAGGGTATTAAGGTTAGGGCAGTCGCGGGTTTATAATCGAAATTAGATGTGATTTTGATTTGTTTTCCATGAATAGAGTGTCGGTTGAACGCGTTTTTGATCAACAAAAGATTTGGCAATATCGATTTTGTGATTACGTTCGTTAATTACGGCTCAAGAAAGGAAGGGGGTATGGATGCTGACGGGAATTAGAGAAAGAAAGGAGGGAAAAGAGATAATATTGCACTTAGGTCCTTGAGCTTTAATGTGTGATGCAAAGTGGTTTAGAAGTAAGTTTAGGGGTTAGTTTTGCATATTGTTGATAGTCTAATAATAAATATATAAAAGAAAATAATTAAACAAAAGAAATCTTTTATTGATATCTCCCCGAACACGATCCGGGTCGGGTAACGATTACAAAGCATTAAACGGAAACCTAAAATGTTACAATTTAATCACAAATTGGGCAGATCATGGGAACTTTTTATTGTTGTCGTGAAATAATTTTATGTTCGGGGTTGACCAAGCTGAAGAAAGTCAAATGCGATCGGGTTTTTCGTCATTGTTAGACCGTGTTCAAAGTGTATTATTTCCATATTATTTTTCAAGGTGCTTAAAAGGGAAATAATAAGCTTTGCCATTTGATCGTTGACTCCGGTATTTCGTTGAGCTCGTCTTAACCTATATAGCTTAAAGATCCGAGATGGATAAAGAAGTGAGAACTCCTTCATGAATGAATTAGGTGGATCATACCTTGAGGGGGTGATTGACGAAGCTTCGGTTATCGGGTTGATTTGCGAAAATGCGAGACACGGTTCGACGATGTTTTGAGATCACAAGTCAAGGGGGTGATTGTAAGGCCAAAAATGTGACTTGCGATATCAAATAACGAAACCCGTTATATATTTATGGTCAAGATAATATTTAATGTCGGTGAGCAAATCCGGACACGAGACGAGAGCTTCGACACACGTTTAACTTCAACGGGAAAGTTTCTAGAATGTTTTTTTGTTTGCTATAAATAGGACTTTATTTGTTAGTTTTGTGTTGTTTTTGATGGTGTAAACAACCACCCAAGGGGAGCTCACCTTAGGTGGGATCGGTTCGTTTTAATATTATGAATCTTTTGTACCGGTTATGAGATCGTTCCTTTATTTTATCGTTATATTATTTATGTTCGGTTGTTTGTTTCACCGCACCCGTCTCTAGCAATTATCAAGAACAAAGCTGTTCGTTGTTGGATCCGGCGGTTTCGGACCCTACACCTTCCCACCACCATTACCCATTGCCTTCTCACCACCCACCACCACCGCCTCCACTGCCCGCCACCACCCATCACCGGCTCCGCCTTCGCCACTGGCCATCACCACCACCCTCCTCCGTCGACCGTCACCACCACCCTCCTCCGCCGCCAGTCATCACCACCACTCGCCTCCGCCGCCATCACCCACCACCACCTACCAGCACCGCTTACCCCCGCCACCACCAACCATCGCTCCCGCCATCACCACCATCGTCACCGCCACCACCACCCACTATTAGCATCACCTGCCACCACGAACAATCGCTCCTGGCTCCCGCCCATCGCCACCGCATCCCACCACCATTACTACTCGCCGCCTATCTATACCGCTGCTCACCACTCACTATCCCACCGCCACTCACCACCGCCACCACCAACCATCGCTCCTGCCATCACCACCATCGTCACCGCCACCACCACCCACTATTAGCATCACCTGCCACCACAAACAATCGCTCATGGCTCCCGCCCATCGCCACCGCATCCCACCACCATTACTACTCGCCGCCCATCGCTACCGCTGCCCACTACCACTATCCCACTGCCACTCACTACCATTTTTATTTATTCCAGCTTTTCTAGCTTATCATAAAATAAAGACTAATAATTCATTTCATTCCCACATAGTAACCAAACATGTCAATGGAATGGTAATTATCCATTCCATTACCTCGTTCATTCCATTCCATTCCATTGCCCATTCCATTACCCCATACCAGACAGACCCTAATTGTTTTTATTTTAGATTGTAGACATACAAACAATACGGGCATACACAAGGATATAGCTGAACTAGATGGCTGGATATAAATGAATGTAACTTAGTGAACACCAAATAAAAGTAAGCATGAATTCTAATCTGTTGGGTTCAAATTTTAACAGAGACATTGATATATAAAATTAAGAAAACTAGATGAATGCACACTGATGAACATTAATGGATGTAAACGAACGGACATAATAGAACTTCATAGACAAGACACGTTTTGGTTCGTTTAACTAAATGAACAGAACCTGTACTGATAGAATTACTAAATTACTTTTGAAAGTATATATTGCTGGTGAAATTTACAGTGCGTTATCAATTGATTTTCTTACTACTTAGCTTTGAAGCATTTTTGTTTGTTTGGTCACATTGCAATGCATTAGAGATTAAATGAGCTTGCAGGAAAAGGTGACGTCTTGAATTTGACCATTCAGAGAAGTATCCTTTAGGACAACTAGGACTACAAGTTCATTATAAACCATCTAATTAGTTATATTTGTGATTAGTAACAAACTCAAACTTTGCATGTTGTATCTTTTCTTTGTTAGGAATTCGGATTTCAAACAGTATTTTGTGAAGTTAGGGGTTGGTCACACCCGTTTTTTATTTTATATAATTTTAAAGTTGGAGTTTGATCAAGTAAAAACTAAAGTTGTAGATTAGTGCAAAATGGTAAAATCAATTTGACTTTTGAAAGTCAACATTGCAAGTTTAGTTGACAGTATTGGAACTGGGTAATTTAGGGATACAAGAGAATCGGTTAATTTTAAATGTACAACTTTCATTTTGACCAAGTGAATCAAACGGGTCCATAGTTACAAAAAGAATCTTTTAGTCATCTTGATATGGTTCAGAACATTGGTTACGAAAATTTAGGCTGGTTTAAAAAACTAATAAATAAAAACTAATGTGTCACTTTAACTTCAATGCAAGGATTAAAATTGGCACGAATTCAAACCAAAAATATTACGCCCAAGGGTGATTTCCTTTGCATATCATACCTATTATTTGATTCATACATTTGGTAAACAAACTGGCTTACCTTTTCATTGTATGTAGGACAAACTTAGTGTATATAGGGTTAAATATAATATTTGTGTAACTACTCATTTTGTGTTGCATTTTTGTACTGACCAGCTATGATGAGAATTTTGTACTACTTGGTCATAAAAACCATATGTTAACATATAATATATTACTTGATTATGTAACAATGTAGCATGGACGATATAAATATGTAGGTCACATCCCAACATGATGGAACTATTTGGACACCACTTGGAGTTGGAGTTGGAGTTGGAGTTGAAATTTTAGATTTTTTATGTCATTTTCTGTGAGCCTACATGGAACAGTCGAAACCCTTTGTGAGCTGTTTGTTTGTAGAAACAAATGTACACCATTTTTTCATGTAAACCAGATAAATGTACACCATTTTATGTGTTGTAACAAGCTGATGAGCTACAGACACGTGGCCCGGGCAAATTACGGATAATCTGGGGGTTAAATAGATGTTTCCCACGAGGATGAGGTCCAGCAAAGAAAGTTGTTCTTCAGGTGACCTGCAAAACAGACACCGTAAGCTCGTCACTGAGAAGGGGGGGTTCCTCCTTGTGACCACCCTCCGGTGTGAGAATCAGACTAGATTGCTCTGAATATAAGTGTATATTAAGAGATTGCTAGAGAAGATAAGATAATGAGATATCAGATAATCCCCTTACCATTCCAAGGTGTTGGAGTATTTATAGCCGAATGTAGGTTTCCAAGAAGGTACAGCCGGCTGAATAGAATTCCTGTTCTACCAACAGTGGGCTACGCACGAGCCATGCTGGTTGGTGGATAGGCTGCGGCTGATAGTGACAAGGCCGGCTGTATACTGTTCCTTTACTGCCGGCTATGCACTGTTCCACCAACTGTAGGCTACGCACGTCCCACAGTGAGGGTTGGTGAGTAGGCAGCGGCTAATAGTGACAAACAGTACTAGAGGGTGCTCCTCCTCGTACTGTTGTCGGTGAGCTGTCACCCTGTGATTGGTTCATGGGCTGCTTTGGTCAGATCTTGTCTATTTTGTCCATACCTTGGCAGATATAGTTCAAAAGATCTTCCAGAAGCATACGGACTGGCTCATTTGGGCGGGAGTATTCCCGCCTTGCTCATTCCTTCAGGTGACATTACTGAAGTATCAAGAGTTAGTGCCTTGTGCGTGTAGCCTTGCTATTAGTGCGGGTAGCCTTCCCTGATGGCTTGTATCCGCAGCTGCGGGAACAGGCGGGGTACTTCACCATTGGGAGGCTTTCCCTGCGGGAACAGCTGGCGTACTGCGCGTAAGGTCTTCATCTCTGAGCATGGTGGGTCCTGCGGAAGCAGTTGGTCCTTGCGCAGACGTCCCTCTTCAAGGTGAGTCTTGCGGGTCCAACTGGGCTCTGCTGGGACCTACCTCTTCAAGTCCCCCCAGTCCAATGTTCTTCTCATGAATTACTAATAAGTGAGGTGAACTTTTGGACTTTAGCAAGGGGTTTTGAAAAGGGTTTTTAGTTTTGAGGTTTTCCGTGGGGATTCTTCCCGCGGTTTTCCTAATGTCACGCAGAAATTCCCGACTTTTCTGCTTGATCTTTGGGTATGATGCGGTTAGGTTTGTAACCTCCTCGCAAGTCAGGAGCGTTGAGTTTCACTTGTGTAGAATCACCATGAGGTTTTGGTAGTTTTAACATAGTGATCAATTATGTTAAACAACCAATTCCATCTTGGAGCTTCAAACAATCTAGTTGTCAACGATCCCGCTATGCGGGGATGTTATTTCCCTTTCCGCGAGCATGGCCCAGAAGATCCTTCTTGGTTTCAATTCCCTGCGAGTGCTAAGTATGTGAAGGGTTTCGCCTTGACACTGTAACCGCACTCGTCTTATAGTTAGTTTACTTCCAAGGTATTCTTGGCGTCCATTCCCTGCGGGTGCTAAGTATGTGAATGGTTTTACTTTGACACAGTACCCGCACCTGTCTTATAGTTACTTGGTTGCCCAGGTAAGGGGATATATTCCCTCTTATTTTTGAATATTTGAATCTTTTTGAATTTCTTTGAAATTCGAAGAGTTGGTGAAAGGATAAGAACAGTCCAGACTGTTGAAGGGACGTTAGTGTCTGACGGTTTCTTCTGACAGTTTCAGGACGTGCAGGAAGTTATGACGACGTGACAGTATATGGTCATTCCAGGCGCTTTTTCAGGCGCATGGGCGCGATTTTTCGGGCGCGTGGGTGCGGATTTTACGGCACACGTCCCGTCAACAGCTGTTGCCAGGTTGCTTTTTCCACGTGTCATAGTTTCATTGCACCAGCTCTTTCCTCTCTCCTCCTCATTAAATTCATCGCATTTATTGCGATGAGTATATAAAGGGGGTGAGGGTTCACAGTAATCTACACTTTCACTTCTCTCTTATTCTTGTAAACGATTTCCGGCGAATACTCACTATTCCGTCGAGCATTCTTCTGAAATCATTCTGTTACATCCAAAACATGTCTTGTACCCGTGATTTTGAGGCCACTGCCGAGGAGTCTGAGATGTTCGTCGAGAACCCGACGTCGACGTCCGATAAGGACGACAAGAGCACTGCTGGTGAGTGCCAGTGCGCTCTACTACTGATCTCTACCAGTACATCGTCCGGAAGTTCATGCTCGAGCCTTTCGAGCCTGAGTTTCCGGAGCTTCATCAGACGGTGTACGATGCCCCCAAGGGCAAGATAGGGGTGTACGCCGCATTCTTCGTCTATGGGAATCTGAGGTTCCCATTGACGAAGTTTGTGTACCGTGTTCTGGAGAGGCACGGTGTACACTTGACGGAGGTACACCCAATGACGATCGCAAAGATCCGCCATTTCGAATGGGTGTGGCTCATTATGGGTGTGGAGCCCCATGTCGACCGCCTGATGACCTTCTACTCCTGGAGGTGCATCCAAGGGTGGTACACCCTGGTCAACCGGATCAAGGGTCTGAAGATTTGCGCAACCGAGCGCAGTCTTCGGTCGTGGAAGCGTGAGTTTTTTTATATCTCCGCTCGCGTCATCCCGATAGCGATGACGTTTAAAAACGGGAGCGCGCTCCCGAACCTTCCCGCCTTGAATTACCAGGAGGCGGAATGGTTCTCCAAGGTTTCCCGGATCCAGTCCCCGGTTTACCGCTTTGCGGAGTCCGGGATGGTGATGCTCGGGATGAGCCGGGTGTGGAAGGAGGCGTCACAGATTCCCATCGTCCTAGAATACGGTTTGAACTCTGTCCCTTACGGTATGCTTTGTCTTCTTTGTTAATTTAGGTTTTTCTTCTAACTGTTTCTTCTTTTATTTCAGAAGGGAATGACTTGCAGTCGCTCCTGCATCCGAGGGAGGCTGATGGTCCCGCTCGGATGGGTACTCGTGCCCTAGATGAGAACGAGTTGCCCATCCTTGAGCAAACGGCGGATCGGTTTGTGGAGGTCTACCCGCCAGGCCACGAGATCCTAAGCGCCCGGCGGCCAGGTAAAGAACTTTTTAACCCTCGCCCTGTGAATGCAGAAACCTCTGCGGGAATTCCTCTAATTCTGTCATCTTCTGATGAGGAATCCGCAGATGGTCCTTTGTTGGCGAGGAAGAAGAAGGCTGCCGGCGGGAAGGGCAAGGCGACAGTTGCCTCCACTGCCGATCCGGTGAATCGGTCTAATCAGAGACCGAAAGTGAGGAGGTGGCGGGGAACCCTGGTGGTGAGACCACTGTTCCGGAGGTTCAGACGGCTGTCACCTCCGAGCAGCCCCGGACGACGACGGTCACCGGCGTGAAGAGGCCGGCTCCATCGGGTTCGTCCCCGCGTGTTCGCACCTTCAAGCTCAAAAGGACTCGTAAGTGTAAAGTTAATAATTTTAACTTCATGTTTCTGCCATTATATTTAAATATGTTGTCTTCGTGCAGGCGTGGATGCAACCGCATTCCCGAGTGGAGCGGGAAGGAGTGCGTCTGGACCCATGACGGTAGGTTTGGTCAACCTACCCGAGGCGATGACCCAGGCGGCTGCGCCTGCTTCGAGTGTTTGTTCAGTTGCTCACCCTGTTGAGGCAACTGTTCCACTCGTAACTTCATCCCCGCCGGCTGTGAGTGCCATTTTTACGGAATCCTTCACTGAGCCGGCGGTGGTTCCTTCTGCGGGCTCTTCTGCCGCCGCGGCCACGTTGTGAGTTCACCTCCGTTGGTTTCCACCGCGACGGCCTCCACCATGCCTCCTCCGGCACCGGCGAGTACGGCCGGCTCTTCAGGTACATACGGGGCTTCTCGCCAACCTCTGCCACCTTCCCATCTGCCTGACCTCTTGGATGGATTTCCCTTAGGTTCAGGTGATGGGTTTGGCGGCTATCGGCCTGTTGTCGACCCTACAGGTGCGTAGGGTTCTTTTGGCTGTTTTTTTTTTTTTATCATCTTTTCCTAACTGTTTTTTGTTTTTTTGCAGTGTCGGATTCCAATGAAGTGTATGTTCCACGATGGAACATCCGCCGAGGAACAACCCTTCGCACGTCTGTGGACTGCGTGGAGTGGGCGCGCCACGCACCTCCCAATGGTGCGTTGGGGGAAGCAATGGCTAGCTACCAAGAGGGTAGGCTTAGCACGGAGCTTCGAATTCTCCTGGCCCGGATGCAGCCGCGCGTCGAGCTGCTTTGTCGTGAAAATGACAAATTAAAGGCGGCGCGTATGTAAGAGGTGGCTCAGGCGCGGGCCATCCGGGAGGAGAACAGGAGACTCTCCGCCACTGCTGCGGAGAAGGAGAAGGCGTTCAAGGCCCTCGAGGTTGACGTTCAGGCCCGGCTTGAGGCCCGTTCCAAGGCTGCCCAAGCTGTTAACTAACAGCTTCGGTTAGCTAAGGAAACCGCACGGAATGCAACTGAGAGGGCCGTCAAGGCTGAAGCTGTTGCGGAGCCTCTACGCGTGGAGAATGAGGAGCTTAAAGCCAAATTAGAGGCTCTCCATCAGGCTCATGATGCCTTGGCCATGGAAGACGCCAAGAAGCTCCAAGAGATCCTGGACCAGAGGGGGGTGCTTGAGCATACTGAGCGTAAGCTAAAGGGCGTCGAATAGGCTGCAGCGAAAGATGTGTTGCTTGCCAACCTTACAAAGAACGAAGCCGAACGCGCCCGTAATGAAGCTCAAGCTGCCCTCCAGGAGGCTCTGGTTACCAAGGAATGGCTTCTTCGAGAAGCTTTGTCTCAGGTATGTATAGTCTTCATAATGTCTTCACGCTTTTCTTTATACCTGGAAAAGTTGTCATTTATATTATTTTTTGTAGGTTGTGCATCGGGTCTTCACGGATACATCTTACGATGATGCTATGAGCGCAGCCCTCAACGCTTCTCACGATGATGGGGAAAAGGCAGGTTTCCTGCTTGGTCTGGGATATGTTGAGAAGGGCATCCCGCCTTCTAACTTCCCTCTATATAACGTAGATAATGACGTTGCTTACGACCAAGCAGTGAACCAATACGCTGCCTTCCCACATCCGGTGGTGGAGAAGGTGGACGAAATTGCTGCCGCTGATGATGGGCTAGCTATTCTCAAAGCCTTCCTTGAACCGCCACCGTCAACTGATGGTGCGGGAACGAGTGGGTTTGGGGGGAGTGGTCCTGAAGTTTGAACCTGAAGATCCCTTCCCACCGTTAGGATAGATTTTTACTTTTGTATAGATTCTCTTGTATGCGGGTATGTACCCAGCAATCCTTGTAATATTTGAATTTCGATGGAATAAAGATTATTTGCCAACGCCTTGCCTTGTTTATTTCACGCATATTTTGATTTAACTTAGGAATTTCTTGAGTACTTGGATAAGTTAACTTTTTAACGTGGCAGATTATAAGTTTAAGTTTTGCTTCCTCTTTCGTGATTGTGCGGGTATGACCGTCACTTTCACTTAGTAGGATGGCTAAACTTTACTTATATCTGTCCTGCGTGGAAGTTTTCCTCATCTTTTCCTTAGAAATTTTCTAAGTATTTTGAATAAGTTAGCCTTTGTACGCGCGGTTGTTAATAGGTTAATGTTCAGTTTCCTCTATCATGATTGTGCGGGTAGGACCGTCACTTTCATTTAGTGGGATGACCAAACTTTACCTATAACTGACCCGCGTGAAGGTTTTCCTTATCTTTTCTTTTGAAATTTTTACCGTTTTATGTGTTTATGCGGGTTTTGCCGCCTTCCACACGTAACGACTTACTTCTTCCCATATTTATGCGGTGAATACCGGCATATCAGTGTGGGAAGTTCATAAGTATAAAGGTAAGGCTATTAACACAATGTGAAAGGAGAATCATTTCCATTAGAAGTGGCTCTAGGCCTTTTCTTTACAAGTTTGGAATTGATCTACATGTAACATTTGCGTAATTGAGCTCCATTCCATGTTCTTGGGATGGGAGTGCCATCGAGCCTTTCGAGCCGGTATGCGCCCTTTCCCAGAACTTCTTTGATAATGTATGGCCCTTCCCAGACCGGGGCCAGTTTTCCTGGGCGTTGTTGGTTCGAAGCCTCGTTGTTACGCAGTATGTAGTCTCCTACATTGAAGTTGCAGAGTTTTACCCGCGTGTTGTAGTACTTTTGCATTTGTCGCTTGTAGTTCTCTTCACGCACTGCGGCTAAGTCTCTGCGTTCCTCGGTTAGCATAAGGTCTAACCATCTTTCCGCATCATTGTCTTCTGGCTGAATCAAGACCCTTGGTGAGGGTAAACCAATTTCGACCGGGACCATGGCTTCAGTGCCATAAGTGAGGCTGAACGGGGTTTCTCCCGTACTGGCCTTTTTCAGCGTTCTGTTTGCCCAAAGGACGTGCGGAAGCTCGTCCACCCAGCCGGATCTGTGTTCCAAGAGTCTTTTCTTTATGCCTTCGACGATGCTCTTATTTGCTCTTTCTACCTCACCATTACCCTGCGGGTGCGCCACTGAGGTAAAGGTGTGGGTGATTTGAAGTTCTTCCAGCCACTTTTGTAGCTTCTTGTCAGCAAAGTTGGTGCCGTTATCGCTCACCAAATTCTGTGGAAGTCCAAAACGACAAATAATAAATTCCCAAATAAATTTTTTGATATGTTTCGCGGTTGTTTGGGCTAAGGGTTTTGCTTCTATCCACTTGGTGAAGTAGTCGATGGCTACCACTAGGAACTGAACGTTTCCTGCTGCTGTAGGAAATGGGCCTGTCACATCGATGGCCCACTTCTGAAATGGCCATGAAGAGGTGACTGGAACAAGTTCATTCTTCGGGCGATGCGTGTTGGGTGCGTAGAGCTGGCAAGACCTACACTTTCTGATGTATGCCAGCGCATCCATATGCATCCCCGCCCAAAAGTATCCCGTGTTGTTTAGCTTAGCTACAACAGCGCGTGGTCCTGCGTGTACTCCACAGATGCCTTCGTGTACTTCCCTTAGGAGGTAGTCAGCATCTTGGTTGTCCACACATCTTAAGAGTGGGCCAAGAAAGTTACGTCTGTAAAGGATGTCATCGATGAGTTGATAATTCAGTGCTTTACAGCGTAGTTTTCTTGCCTGTGTTTTTGGCTCTGGTAGTATACCCGCCGCAAGGTAATTTATTATTGGTGTCATCCACGTTTCTGTGCCGGTTTGGATGACACAAATTTCCTTGTGCGGGACTGAAGGTGCCCCGAGGAGTTCAATGCGGATGTCCTTTCCCAAGTGGGTGAAGGCTAATGATGCAAGCTTGCTTAACGCATCCGCAGATTTGTTTTCGCTACGCTTGACGTGTATGACTTTGCAATCGTCAAAATCGCGCATAAGGGTTTTTGCTTGTGCGAGGTACAGGGCCATTGTGTCGTTCACGGCCGTGTACGTCCCGTTTATTTGGTTGGCTACTAACATGGAATCCACGTGGGCTTCCAAGTATTTCACTCCCATCTTACGCGCAATTCTCAGCCCGGCCAAGAATGCTTCATACTCGGCTTCGTTATTCGTACTTGGAAAATCCGGTCGAATAGCGTAAGTGTATTCTTGGCCTGCTGGGTTGGTTAGTTTCAACCCTGCGCCTGAACCCTCGTTACTGGCTGCTCCATCAGTGTAGAGTCACCAGACATCATTGATGTCCTGTGCTGGAGACGGTTGAGCCTCTTCCTGGCACTCTTTTTCCCGCGATGCAGGCACTTCCGCAATAAAGTCGGCCAAAACCTGGCTTTTTATGGCTGGTCTTGGCTTATACTTTATCGCGTATTCCCCCAACTCAATTGCCCATTTGGCTAGGCGTCCCGATAACTCGGGTTTGTGTAGAACGTTTGCAAGTTTGAAGTTGGTGAGAATGGTGATTGGGTGACCTTGGAAATATCGTCTTAACCTGCGTGAAGCGTGTACAAGTGCTAAGACTAATTTTTCGAGGGTAGAGTACCGGGTTTCTACGTCTGTTAGGATACGGCTGACATAATAGATTGGCGTCTGGATGCCTTTCCGTTCTACTAGCAGGACCGCCCCGGTTGCTCTATCTGTTGCGGAAAGGTATAGGATTAACTCCTCCCCGGCTTCTGGTGCTGTGAGCGTTGGGAGTTCGATCAAGCGTGACCGAATCTCCTGAAAAGCTGCTTCCGCTTCTGGTGTCCAGCGGAAGTGCGTTTTCTTTAAACAGTTTCTCAATGTTGACACGAAAGGAAACGACTTATCCGCGTGGTTTGCCAAAAAGCGATTAAGTGCGACTAGTCGTCCATTCAGTGTCTGAGCCTGTTTGATGGTAGTAGGCGATTCCATTTTGATAATGGTTTCGACCTTTTCAGGGTTCGCTCTGAAGCCATCTTTAGTGACGATAACCCCTAAGAACTTCCCTTCTTCCATCCCAAAGGAACACTTGCTCGGGTTGAGCTTCATGTTTATCTTCCTGAGCGTGTTGAAAGTTTCTTCGATGTCTTTCAACATCGCTTCTGCGTCAGGGCTTTTGATGACCAAGTCATCCATGTAGACTTCCAAGTTCCTCCCAATTTGGGCATGAAACTGGTTGTCCATCAGGCGTTGGTATGTGGACCCGGCATTCTTAAGTCCAAATGGCATCATTTGGTAACAAAATGTGCCATCGGGCGTCCGAAAAGCGGTTTTGTCCTGATCATCAACGGCCATGTGGATTTGATGGTACCCCTTATACGCATCCAGGAAGCATTTAAGGCGAAACGGTGCTAACGAATCCACCTTAAGATCAATTTCGGGTAACGGATAACAATCTTTGGGGCATGATTTGTTTAAGTACTTGAAATCTATGCACATGCGCCATTGTTTGTTATTCTTCGGTACCATAACTGGATTTGCAACCCATGTTTGATATCTGCTAACGCGTACGATGCCTGCGTCAAGGAGTTCCTTGACTTGGGTTCTACACGCGTTAGTTTGTTCTGGCCCCATTACTCTGCGCTTTTGTATGACTGGCGTAACAGCTGGGTCGCACTTGAGCTTATGCTCTGCCTTACTTCGGGGTACGCCAGTCATGTCAGCTGGTGTCCACGCGAAGATATCAGCGTTTTTCTGTAGTAAGCGTTTGAGTAAGGTGCGCGTGGGATCAACGACTGTTGGGCCAATGGTAACGGCTTGGTCAGGGTATTTGCCATTGAAGGCCCATCTTTCCGATTCGGTGATGGTTGGTTTAGCCATCTTTGGTTTGGGTTTAGATGAGACAGATGCGATGCATACCTGGGGAATGTCGGTGATCATCGCTACACCCTCAGCTGTTGGCCATCCCATCATGCCGTGGACTGAAGATACCACGGCGTTGAATCTTGCCATCCCGTCTCTCCCGAAGAGAATGTCGTATGTGTGGTGTGGCTTCCTCATCACGACAAAGTCCACATCTTCTGTGCGGGAGTGTTTCCCGTCCGTAAGAGTGACGGGGAAAGATAGGATACCCAGGGGGGTGTTTGTGCTGCCGTCGAACCCTTCCATCGAGGCGTAGACCGTTTCCAGGCGTTCCTTGTCTTCGTCATCTAGCTTGTCGAAGAACTGCCTGTACATCACCGTTGACGAGGCGCCGTTGTCAGCAAGATTGCGGGAAGTGATGTAGTGCCCCAGCTGGCTTTTGATGACGATAGGGCCTTCTTTGCTGGGTCCTCCTGGCACTCGCGGGAAGCGCACCTCAGCTTCCTTCCACGCGCATGGTTCTGTCGTCCGCCTTTTTCTTCCTCTGATGTTGCCATGAACCATGTTGATGCTGATGTCAACGGGCTTTCGTCCGTTGCCTCTGTACCGGTTATCATTCCTTCATCTTCTTGATTGATACCACAAGGTGTGCAAGTCTTCCATCCTTGACGAATGTTTCAACAATATCCTTCAAGGTTGTACACTCCTCCGTACTATGACCCTTTGTCCCGTGGAAGTCACAAGATTTGCTTTGATCCGCATTAGGTCGCTGCCGGATCATTGGAGCTTTTGGCCATGGGAGTTTTTCGGTGGCAAATATCTCCGTGACGCTTTTGGTGAGTGGCGTCCACCGGTGTTTTCGGCTTGAAGGGTGTGTGTTATCCCTTCCGCCAACAAGAGGGCGAGAGCTGGATGAGGTGTCAAAGTTTACCCTTGACTGCCAAATACCTAGCTTCCTCTTTTTGTTCTGCCGGGCGATCCGAACATTGTTTTCTCTGGTCCTCTGCGTGTAGAGGTGTGTACTCTGGGGAAGATCCCTACCCAGTTGCTTCTCTGTCTCGGCAAAGCGCTTGGCCGCCATCATGATGGCATCCCATGTGGATGGCATGCCGTCCTTACCCGTCAATGTGCAGATAAGCTCTGGGTATTCGGCGCCCTGGATGAAAGCGGCGCGAACAAGATCTTCACTTATGTTGCCCAGACTCAGCTTTTTGGAGTTGAAGCGAGTGATGAAGTCTAGTAAAGATTGATCCTCCTCTCTAACGCGGTTGAGGATCGTCCACTGTTCTTCAGTATATTTCCTCTGTTGACTGAAGTGTTGGCTGAACTTGTTCTGAAAGTCCGCCCAATCATAGATGTGGTGGACCGGTAAACGATCAAACCATGCCCTGGCCGCTCCAACCAGTGTCATCTGGAACATATAACACCACGTGGGTTCCGTCCAGTTGCTGACGGTTGCCCCCGCAATGAATCTGTTCAAGTGATCGTCTGGGTCGGATAGACCATCATAAGTGCCGATGTTGGATATTTGTTTGGCACTTCTCGGGGCGATTGCTTCCGCAATGTCCCTTGCAAACTTGGACTTTCCCGCATTTGCAGCAGTTGGTCTAAAGGTTTTGGAGAAGTCACGTGGGTTTCTCCCCGCGTTCGTTGGTTTAAAGGTTTCTCTAAAATTCCTTGTCGGTTGGAAGTCCGTTTCCTTACGCTTCCCTTTCGCCTTATGGCGAGGGTTTGCGTCGGTATCGGATTCTTCCCGCTCATCGTCCGAGTACTCGCACTCACTGTTCATGTTGAGATGTTGGCGAGTACTGCCGAATTCGTCAGCCTGTTGAAGTGAACGCAAGCGTTCATCCAACTCAGCTTGGAACTCTTTCTGACGTGCTTCGGCCCACGCCTTAACTTGATCGAGTGTTTGGCGAGGGAGCCTCGCCTGTTTTTCCAACCGGGCATCAGTGAACCCCAGTGAAATATTGTTTACTGCACTTGTCCCGGCTTGGGTAACAGGGGTAGTGTTCGTAAAATTTGTATAACCGCCGGTGTTCCCCCCAGTTGCTGGGGTTGTGGTTACCGGGGTTTCTTGGTCACTTACTGGCCTTGGGACCGGAGTAACGTTAACCATTTCTTCAGAAATTTTGAAAAAACTAAGAATTAGTTCTAGCTTTTATGCACGGATGGCGCCAATGAAGAAACACTAATCGACCCCGGGCAAATTACGGATAATCTGGGGGTTAAATAGATGTTTCCCACGAGGATGAGGTCCAGCAAAGAAAGTTGTTCTTCAGGTGACCTGCAAAACAGACACCGTAAGCTCGTCACTGAGAAGGGGGGGTTCCTCCTTGTGACCACCCTCCGGTGTGAGAATCAGACTAGATTGCTCTGAATACAAGTGTATATTAAGAGATTGCTAGAGAAGATAAGATAATGAGATATCAGATAATCCCCTTACCATTCCATGGTGTTGGAGTATTTATAGCCGAAGGTAGGTTTCCAAGAAGGTACAGCCGGCTGAATAGTATTCCTGTTCTACCAACAGTGGGCTACGCACGAGCCATGCTGGTTGGTGGATAGGCTGCGGCTGATAGTGACAAGGCCGGCTGTATACTGTTCCTTTACTGCCGGCTATGCACTGTTCCACCAACTGTAGGCTACGCACGTCCCACAGTGAGGGTTGGTGAGTAGGCAGCGGCTAATAGTGACAAACAGTACTAGAGGGTGCTCCTCCTCGTACTGTTGTCGGTGAGCTGTCACCCTGTGATTGGTTCATGGGCTGCTTTGGTCAGATCTTGTCTATTTTGTCCATACCTTGGCAGATATAGTTAAAAAGATCTTCCAGAAGCATACGGACTGGCTCATTTGGGCGGGAGTATTCCCGCCTTGCTCATTCCTTCAGGTGACATTACTGAAGTATCAAGAGTTAGTGCCTTGTGCGTGTAGCCTTGCTATTAGTGCGGGTAGCCTTCCCTGATGGCTTGTATCCGCAGCTGCGGGAACAGGCGGGGTACTTCACCATTGGGAGGCTTTCCCTGCGGGAACAGCTGGCGTACTGCGCGTAAGGTCTTCATCTCTGAGCATGGTGGGTCCTGCGGAAGCAGTTGGTCCTTGCGCAGACGTCCCTATTCAAGGTGAGTCTTGCGGGTCCAACTGGACTCTGCTGGGACCTACCTCTTCACATACCTATTATTTGATTCATACATTTGGTAAACAAACTGGCTTACCTTTTCATTGTATGTAGGACAAACTTACTATATAGGGTTAAATATAATATTTGTGTAACTACTCATTTTGTGTTGCATTTTTGTACTGACCAGCCATGATGAGAATTTTGTACTACTTGGTCATAAAAACCATATGTTAACATATAATATATTACTTGATTATGTAACAATGTAGCATGGACGATATAAATATGTAGGTCACGTCCCAACATGATGGAACTATTTGGACACCACTTGGAGTTGGAGTTGGAGTTGGAGTTGAAATTTTAGATTTTTTATGTCATTTTCTGTGAGCCTACATGGAACAGTCGAAACCCTTTGTGAGCTGTTTGTTTGTAGAAACAAATGTACACCATTTTTTCATGTAAACCAGATAAATGTACACCATTTTATGTGTTGTAACAAGCTGATGAGCTACAGACACGTGTCCCGCCGCAACATGCGGGCTCTCTTGCTAGTAAAAGTAAAGAACAAATTGTAATTTCATTTTTATGCAATTCCTCTCATGTATTTGGATGGTCCTTTTTCATGTCTTTGCCCGCTGATAACGGCAAAATTTTCTTCTTTGCTTGATATTTGTATTCATCATTAGATTGGTTGTGTAGCATATATTTGTTTCACTAAAATTTCTTCTGACATATACACTTTTGAGAACGCCTTGAATAGCAACACCAATAGCAAGCTGCTTATTTTTATACATAAGTCCACATTCTAAACATGATCAATTTGCTTTTTATTGTTTATGTTTACATTCTTTATTTCCCCGACAAAGAATGTTCGCACATGAATACGACTAAAGAGAAACTTAAGGACTACAAATACGCTCAAAAGCTTTGCACTACGGTTAGATAGCATAGATGTGCTTTTTTGTTTGTAAAATTAAGATATTATTCTGTACTTTATAAAGCTAATATTATTATTGTGTGAAAATAGGTGAAAACGGTAATTTACTAAGTTGTGGAACTCAAGAGTACAAATGTGAAGACTTTGTAACAGAGGGCAATGTTGGTAACTAAATTTTCACTACTATGTAAGTAGGTAGGGGTGTTCTTCGGGTTTGTTTTTCGGGTTTCGGGTTTTTCGGGTCAGGTTCTTTGGGTTTCAAAGTTTTAAATATTGACTCGAAACCCAACCCAAATCTCTCACAGGTTTTTCGGGTTCGGGTTTTTTCGGGTTGGGTTAATCGGGTTTCGAGTATCCTAGAAAACAAACAAACAAAAGAAAAAAAAACACATAAACAAAAAAAATTTAAAAACTAAAATGCTAAAATTAAAACAACATATACTTTTTTGCTTATAACACAAATAATCAAATAACAAACCAACATAACTTGGTAAAACAATTCAATAGAAGAGTAAAACTAACTCGCGTCTTAATCGTATTCAATCGGGCGTGATTTGGTTGTTCGATTTCGGTTGCTATTAGTAATAAACGAAAAACATAAATTAATAATAAATAAGTTAGAATGACAACAGTCAATTAGAGCTAGATTATGATAACTTTAGTGGCTAAGACTTAGCTTATTATACCTAAAAATATATTTAATTTTAAAACTAAAAGTTTATTCGGGTTGACCCGAAACTTATAAATCAAACCCGAGAACCAACCCAAATTACTTCGGTTTGGGTTAGTCTTTTCTCGGGTTCGGGTTCTTCGGATCGAGTTAGTTCGAGTTCGGGTTTTTTCAGGTCGGGTTTCGGGTAAAAGTGATAGCCCTATAAGTAGGGCATCACTAAAACTATTCTTACTACTTGGAAAAAATTTGTTTATTTAAAATAGAAGTATAACGTTAGCTGTCGCAATATCTAATTAGGAAAATATTTCATATATCGACTCCCAGCAAACTCACAAACACGCCCGCTTGTTTTATTTAAAAAGTTAAGATTATTATTGAATTTTTTTTTTGAAACCTGAGTTATTTTAAGGATACTTTTGTTTAAAAAGTTGTGTTTAAAATACGTAATTGTGCGTAATAAAAAATAGATAAGTATGTGATTAATTTTATCTAATTTATTTGTATGAAAATGTTAATTTGCTATCATTTGTGTGATAAACTATACCGTTTGCAATAGCAAATGGCGACAATATCATAATGAACCAAACTCCTACGTCGACCGAATCTCTTTTGCGTCCCTGTCGCAACGTGAGGGCTATTTTGCTAGTGTATGTATAGGAGATGGTTCATGCGAGAATTACAAGCAATTAATATGGGCCACTAGTTTAATTTGAAATCATAAGTGTTTAAAAATATAATAAAATATAATATGGGTTGATCGAGCTTTTTAACGAGCCGATCTCGAGTAGCTCGGATCGTTTGCACCCCTAGCGGTGATTATAGTGCAACGACGGCGCTGACTCTATGTGGGTGGCCGAAAACACAGTGACATCGTCGCCTTAGGGACGCCGATGGTGGTTATGTTGCTCGAACAAGGACTGAACTCGCTACTTCGGCTATTATAGTGTAGCAGCGGGCAGTCCAAATTCAACTTAGATCTGTGAACTTGTTTTGGTTTAATTTGGATCAAGAGCTCCACAAGAACGCGTCACAACCCGACCTAAGGCGGAAATGCCGTGGCGTGAGCCGATTGTTCACTGCTCAAAGGTACTATCATATATAGGATGACAATATCTATTAAATTAATTATTTCAAATTACAGTGCACAAATATTTATAACACAAACAAATAATTTAAAACAAATAATCCAACAAAGATTTAAATAAAGATAGTCTTCATTAAGTTCCCTATGATCTTTTCTAGATGTCATTCACGTCAAAACTTCAATTCAAAAGACAACCTGCATATGCGTAGAAAATAAATAGAGTTTGTCAACAACACATGTTGAGTGAGATGATCACCAATTTGTCATGAATGAAAATAATATATATATATATATATATATATATATATATATATATATATATATATAGGCTAAGTATAAAATGAAAACCCACTTGAGTTGTGAAAACTCTAGAAACCCATTCTCAAACACATGTTTTTAATTAATGTTTAAATCTTGTGGTCCACAATTAAAGTGAATAAAAAATGTAAATATAAATATAACTTTTTCTCTTTTCTGAAAACATATATAAAATTAGTAAAAAAGTGTTAAAAAATAGCAAAAACATTTTTTTTTTGATGTTTCGATGTTTTGTATTAAATGTTACAACATATATTACATGTAACAAAAAAAAAAAAAAAACCGATGTTACAAAGGGTTTTCGTGGGTTTTTTCACAACTCGAATGGGTTTTCATTTTAACCTTACCCTATATATATATATATATATATATATATTTGCTTTGTTAACACTTCAACTTTAGTTAGTCAGTCACTATAAGTCTACACGTACATTAGATTCAATGTTGTTAGTTTTTGTTAACAAATATCGCTCTGCTTTGCATGATGCATTTAAATAACAAATAGACACTGAAAAAGAGCAGAATGGGTCTGTGTCAATGCTACAACATATGAAATTAGTAATCTAAGCAATGATCATTTGTGTTTTGATGTGAAATAAAAGTTTATGCTCTGAATTAACAAATTTTTAATAATTTAGGTGTCTAATTTGAATTTGTCAAGTGTCAGTGTGTTATTCTATTCAAAATTAACTTCAAAATTCTCCAGTTTACACTATTTCAGTATATCTCCCTTCAACTTCTTCTAGAGGTGACCAGCATGAGCATAACCTTGTTGTATATCTTGCAGGAATTGTGCTCAACTTCGTCAACGGGGTATGAATCATTACTTTGTTTCAATTTTTGTAGCAAAAATTTTATTAATCGAGATTGTTATAAGCACTGATATGAAGCTTATTATGTGTTTATTTTTGTAAACAGTTTAGCGATGTAAGAGCATTCTCATTCCTATCCCCTAAATTTTTGTGAGGAAGTTGGTAAATTATAGGGTGAGATTTTGAGTGGTAGTGGTTGTGCGTATAAATTATAGGGTGGAGAGAGAAAATGTAGTGATTTTTTGTAAATTTGGGGAAAATGTAGTGATTTTTTTTGTAAATTATAGGGTGGAGAGAGAAAACTGTAATGATAAAAGTATAAATAAAATATTATTTAATTAAACAGTACAGAGAAATGTAGTGTTTTTTAGTGTAATTATAGAGATGTGGATGTGGGATAGGTTGACAATGCTCTAAGAGCCGACAAAAGGTGTTTTGATTTCTGTATAGTTTATGCCATATCATCAACTTGAGGTGGAATGCCCGCTAGGTAGCTGCTAAATTACTTTGATGAATTTAGTCATTATTTTTTTTTTATATAAAAATTGTTATTTTGGACGTGAGTAACTGAGTAGAACATGCTTCTTACATTGTATTTATCAGGTATTATATCATGTTAGTCTTAATCTAGATGGTTGAAGCTCGTGTGTTACCTTATTCAATGATGCTGCACATATGGTAGCTAAACATCATTATTTTAATCGGTTTAATAATAAGGGTAAAATAGCCGACAAAATTTCCAAACACCAGTTTGTAGAAAGAATGAAAAGTATGTTGCGACAACATTTTAACATAAACGATGATTTCTGGTTGGGTTCGGTTGGGTTAACGGTTATGAACTGGTTCATACAGAACCGACATGTTCTATTTAAATAAATATTTTAAATAAAACTGTTATTTTTTAAAATGCAAAAGAATCTGGATAAAACTTGAAATTAAAAAAGTTGCACCACGCATAATCTTTTTTAAAATGAAAAAAAACTGAAATTTCGAAACTAGTTGCAGTGAGTATTTTTAAAGTCTATAACATGTACACTCAAGAGGTTAAAAACTCAAAACGTGCTTCATGCTAGTTTTTCCCTAAAAAATTTTGGATTTTATAAAATTTGGCCCAATTTGTGTCTGCATAAGTAGTGTTTTTGAGTTACATGATTCCAAATTAGGTTTCTATAATCCTTTGTAATTATGCAAATTTACATTGTTTAATTCATATTATCTGCAACAACAATGCTCATTGTCACTTTCACTTGACTCAATTTTGGATTGTACCGATAGCTACCAAAGAATCATCATTTGAGGCAAGGGTAATTAGAAAGTGGCAGCCTTATAGGCGATCAAAAGAAGGCCTAAGAGTTGTATTATGAAGAGGTGGATAACCACGGATATTATGGGAATTCAGAATATCCTGAAAACAAAGATGCGTTTGGTTATTTTAGGGGTTTGGTCAAAGTTGACTGTTTAGTCATGGTTGACTTTTAAAAAGTCAATCTCGTTACGTAAACAAATTTTAGTTTTTTATTCACAATTTGGATGTTGTTGACTTTCATTGGTGGGTCATGTTTCTACACCATTTCAATAGAGTAAACGAGACAAGCAACGAGCAAGCCTTCGTTCGGTTCGGCTCGGCTCGTAAACAACCCTACTTTCGATAAGCATATATGCTTCACATAATAACAGGTGAATTCAAATTTCCAATATTTCAAATTTAAGATTTCTCCTTGTGTTGAATTGATGATGCATACTTTCATAAACGGTGTCACACTTTTATTTTATTTGACTAAATAAAATATCAAAATATTATGTTGCTCGTACTTGTGAACAGTAAGATAATTATGTCCAAATTGAAATAAATTTAACACTTTGAGGGCTAATTTAAAACATTTTAAACTCAAGAGATTAAAATTGTAAGAACTTATAGTTTACTGTAGCTATAGACTTCCTTTTATATATAGTATAATTCTTTTTTGAGCTTAATTAGTTTACTTTTATAGTTGTAGTAAATTCTTCTTTGAGCTTAATTAGTTTTTATTGTGATAAATCACATACTTAGTTTGAGATCTTATCTGTAATTTTTTTCACTTTTGATTGCGTTAGGGTAAAACTGTTTTAGTGGAGCCCCAAACAGTTAGTTATTTTTATCTGCACAAGCTAAATCTCAATATAAGCAAGGGAAATTTTGTTACTTGGAAATTTAATTTTTGTCATTAGATATGTTCAAATATTTGTTTGTGGCAAAGTGAATGTCTATTGTGAGTTCAACAGTATTTTGAGCAACTTTGATTTTTTGTGAGTCAACTAACATGTAGGGTATGCTAGGGTATGCAGTCGATATCGTCGATATATCAGTGATATATCGGTTATCGGTCCCTTGGCGAAATATCAGTCAAAATTTTGGTACCGATAAATCAACGATGTTAACCGATATTTGACCGATATTGGACTGATATTTGACCAATATATCACCGATATTCCCGATATCAATGTTTTAAGTCTTAATTATCAACTTTTGGTGTTCAATGTTAGTGTTTTAAGTCTTAATCAATTCTTACTTGCCACAATTTTTAGTGTTTTGCAATTTGTAAAAGATTAATTTGTTAATGGTGGAAGACTATTATGAATTATAAGTGTTAAAATATATATGAATTTTACATGATATTAAAATTACTAATATCCTACTGATATCTCACTGCTATCATCGGTCCTTGACCAATATCCGATATTTTTTCGCATTAACTGCTTAGCTGCTAGGTTTGTCTGTCTACCAGTTTCGATTTTTTAATAGAAATTTGAAAATCAAAATGTTTTTAGGTATCTCAAAATTGAAATAAAAATCTTTCGGTTCGATTGATAAACTGAACTTGATAATGAGAAACTATCAATGCACTTTCTTTTAATTGAATTTTGGCTTTTGAAATGACAACGAGTCAAACAAAAGCAAATTTCCAAACAACCAAAATAAAAAGGAAAATTTTCTAAAATGTCCTTGAGAGATATTCCAATTTTTCCTCTTAAATAAATTTTTTCATAAATCACTTACAAACACGTCTTTGACGACGTGTTAGGCTTCAACGCGTCTTTCATGACCTGTTAGCCTATAACGCGTCTTTCAGGACATGTTAGCTATATTAATTGTTTTTTAATATTACATTATTATAATTAACTTTACAGATATTTGTTTTTTTAAAAACTTGCAATGCATAAAGTTTTATAAAGTTTCAAATATACCATTGAGACTTACTTATTTTTATCTACGTGTTGGTATAAATTTTACTTTAAGCGAAACTGGTCAACTTTTATTAAATATTTATTGAACATTTTGATATCAATTTGACACTCGGTTTTGAGTAAAATTTATGACAACATGTAGAAAAAATAAACACATCTCAACTACATATTTAAAATTATATGTAAATTTAATTATTACAAGTTATAAAAGAAATAGCAAACATGTATTAAATTAATTATAATAATGTAATATTAAAAAAAACAATTAAAAGGCTAAACATGTCGTGAAAAACACGTTAGAAGCTAATAGGTCGTGAAAGACGTGTTAGAGGCTAACATGTGGTGAAAGACGAGTGTTGGAAACTAACAGGTCGTGAAAGATGAATTGTGTTATGTTGTTGTTAAAGATGAATTGTGTAAAACAATGTATGTTGTGGTAGTTTTGGTTTAGACGTTTGAACAACCACAAATAAAGATCGATGAACAAAAGAAACAAAATAGGAAACGATCAAGCCATACGATAAATAAAAATCCAACACCACAAAGAAACAATATAGGAAACAATGAACAAAATGACTTAATAAAATAAAAACACTGAAACAGTGTGAGCCTGTAGAGAGTAGTTTAACTCCATCACTTCTCAACCTTTGGGGTGAGAAGAATGACCCCGTCTTCAACATTCAACCGCGAATCTGCCTCTTCACTTTTGCTTTTGGTAGCGGACATACTTCTGTCGTCATCAACGCCATAAGCATCAACCAATTTCCTTGAGTTTTAGGTCTTTAACAAGTTCATATTCAAGTTTCTCATCAGTCAATGGAACTTGTAAATCAACAGTATTGGAAATAGGGGTGACTTGCTCTGAGAAAGGAGTTGAACACTCCTATAAATATATTGAATAAATTTAAAACCTTCAAAAATTGTACAGTAAACATAAAAAAAAAAACAAATAATCCAAATTTTAAAAAAACTCATACCTCTAAAGTATGTGACCTTGTCAAATTGAAAATTGAACTCGAAGCCACTAAAGACTCATTTTCATTAGGCTTAACATGAAACAAAACAGTGAAGATTATTATATTAGCATACAGTTGTAAAAACTATGAAGATATTAGGTCATTATACAATCAAAAGCATATTTAATCATACCTGATCAAGTACAGCCTTCTTCTCAAGCTCGTAAAAAACAACTTCATCATCCGTCAGCTTAGTTACACCATACACCTCATAATAATTCTTTATGTTGTAATCACTAATGTCTATTTTGAATGCAACTTTCTTTCTAAGATTACATTGAGTTCTTGAGGAAAACTTTGCATGGGATCAAGCTATATTGATATGTAAATATAATGAGTATTACTTCATAGACATCGAATCTAAAATTATTCAAAGCAGTGTATATAGTTATATATAAGACGAACTGAAAATATTATTATCACACATCTCCAACAACTAACTCATGCGTCGACTTGTTCAACAACTGTTTTTGGTCTTGATCAAAAAGTGTGAGAGACACTACACCATTTGTGTCTTGCACATGAATTGGAAGCTTTAATCTATTATAAGAAAAGATGATCATTAATAATTTATAATAATATATTATTATTATCATTAATAAACTATAACCTTTATAAACAAAAAATTAGATTACCTTGGACCGGTGGATACTCCTTATGAGTCACAGTTGAAGTTTTTGCATTGATAAACTTTCTGACCATCGGCAAATGTCGTTGAAACCTTACGAGTACAACGTGTGCAGCCAATGTAGTACCATTCGTTGTTAGTAATTAATGCATTGATAGTATATACTACTAGAAAAAAGGCTTTACATGACACGTATTGCGTGTCATTAAAGGGCACTTATGACACGCAAATGTGTGTCAATGAAGCCGGTCATAAATTTAGTGACACGCGTTTACAACTCACATTTACGACATTGCATTTATGACTAACATTTATGCGTGTCATCATATTATTATTAAAAAAACATATATTTTACTCTTTTTTTCATAATTACTATTTTTTACAATAATAACAATAATTAAATTCTCAAGACAAACATAAAATACATAGCAAAGGTATCCATTTCATTTCACAATTATAGATCCGAAGTCAATAATACAAAGATTCCTAAGTTAATTGCCAATACAAAATACATCAATGGAATTTAAACTATGGCACATAAGTCGACCATTGCTCTCGAATTCCATCAATATCTTTCTCCCCATATACATCTTTGCCTCCCCAATCTGGATATGCACCCAATTAGATAAACTCTGGATGTTTTTATCTGCAGCAGAAGTTTCAAAACAGATTGTTGGTAATTTTTAAGTAATGGTACAATAATATGACCATTTTCAGTCATAGATGGCGCATTCTTAAAGACTGTTTAAACTCAACTTCCATGTTTAAAATTTAATGCAAAAGAATAATATACAGACCACACCGGGATAACATACCCTGTCGGATGGCAGCTACTTTCAATCTATACTACTTTGGCTTCTTGTTGCTAACAATCATCCACAAAAATACTAACAAAAATAATTTTTACAATTATGTTTATTATATTGGTTGCCCACGGGTCAACCCAACCCTACGACATCATTTGACCTGTGAGCTGTGACATGTTTTGTGCCAGCATCAAAGTGTACTGAATTTGATGATCATATTATTTATTAAAAAAAGAGAAAAAAAGATGAAGATTTATAAGCTTACCATTCTCTTGCTTATATAAGGCTGTAAGTGCAGTAATTAACCAAGATATTGGTGTTCATCTTTAACCAGCTTCTTAACCTCCATCGCAAACTCTTGATGGTGTGAATACTGCAATCTAGAAATCTGATTCAGAACGCCAAATAAGAGCAATATAACAGTAGTAGATATCTTAATTTAAAACCAAGACATGCCACTATATAAATGTAACTTCATTTCTTTACAATTGCAAAATCAGATTCACAATCAGTGTCTAACCAAGCTAATAAGCGAATGCCAATTGTAAAGGCTCAGATCTATAACAGGAGAATCAGAATGGCTGCAAAATCACGGTTGCATAGTCCATGACCATGCCATCCGGATATTGCCTTGCCACGGTTCGAATCTGATTATCGATGTCCCCTTAGCTTACACTGATCATCATAGCCACGATACGATACAACTCTGATCAGCGACTCCTTTTAAAGACACATGATCCCAACATATATAAACGACACTTAAATTGATGGTGCAAAATCCATGATTCAAAATGAATTTAATTGTAAACGATGGGGAAACCACGCCTCAATCCATGGCGACTCAATTAATCAATAACAACATCCAAATCCTGACCGTGGTGACTGACAATTGCCCACCACAACACACAACCGCCACAACCACACAACCGCCACATGGGGTTTTGAATCGGAACCTGACAACCATACAATCGCCCATCGCAACAGACTGTTGCGACAGGCACTACACCACCACCTAGTCGTCTGCCACCACCATAGCCGAGCAGGGCAACACCCTTTTCTCTACTTGTTTCCCTCTTTATAAATAAAGAAGCATTTGTACAAACCAAACACGTGCAGATGGTTTAATTATCAATTTCAATTCATATAATGAAGGAAAGCAGATCAAGTTACCAGGGAGTTGTTATGGGTAGACGATTCACAATCGAGGCTCATCGAGCATCATAGCATTTCATCAGCACAGAACCAAATGCTACCTGACAACAATAGAAACAAATCCATTACCGGCATAAACAATCATCACCAGAACCGTCTAGGGCCATAGACAATCACAATCGACACCTCCGTGCGCCGTCGCCTAGGGTTCCCAAATGGAACCCGGCAACAACACAGATTAGTTAGTTAGGCATCATCATAAACAATCACCATTGCCACAGTCGTGCGCCGCCGCCTAGGGTTAGTAAATGGAACCCAGCAACAACACAAACAAATCTGTCACTGCCACAAACAGAGAATAGAGAGATATAAATGAGTATCTGAAACAAATCTGTCACTGCCAAAACATTCTCTTCTCTGCGGATATCACGCATTCCGATCTCGTTCCCCATAGCATCCTCTCCTCGTGAGCATCGAAAGGTGAGATGGATATTTCGAAAAGCCGTAAGTTATGAACACAGCTGAGGTTTTATTTAGAAAAGATAAAAGAGAATAATATGACAAGCATATTGTTATGTTGTACCAGGTTTATTCTATTTTTTAAATTCATAGACATCTGACATGTGACACGCAAAATGCATGTCATAACTTTTTAAAATTTTTAAAATTATGATAACTTTTTAATGACATCCACATTTACATGTCATAAATTAGCGCGTGTCATTGTGAGTGTGTCCTTAATGGGTTTTTTCCTAGTACCCGTTATTATGACATTCTTGCCTACAAAAAATATATTTTCAAAGCTCATTAGCAATAAAAGTAAAGTTTTACTAATATAAATAAAACGGAAAACTTACTTCTAGCATGGTGCAAAGTTCAGCAACTGTATAAAACAACGTGTTGTTCAAAAACTCATCCTTAATGGTCAACATTAGGAGAAGCCTACTAGTTTAGGTATTTCAACTTGTACATGAGATGCACTTTCAAACAACTTGATGATAACAAATAGTTGACAAAAAGTATATCAATTAGAGAACGTTTTAATATATAACAAAAATAAGGAATTGACAATTTGTTTTAACATACCTTTTCTTGTAGTTCGTAATCTCGTAGATATAGTCGTCATTGATTAGTAGTCTTGAAACAATGTACCATATGAATTATTAACGTGTGGCTTTCCTGTAAGTAGACACTTTGTAGTTTCACTTAATTATTTATAGTATATTGTTAAGTATAAATAAATTATAAATGAGATTAATGAAGATAAAATGAAAGAAATTGTTTTAATATACCCCCATTGAACTTCACTCTTGCAAACTGAAGGACAATAATTGGATACTCTTCATTGGGATTTTGACCACATACAGAAAAACAATGTTACCTCCTACAAATTTTATATGTAATGTAACAAAATATATAGTTAATCAACATCAGAAAATTAACTGAAGTATAGATAAGAAAAACACAATTACTCTAAATCAACAAATTTCATTGACCTACGATTTTGATATTGAGAATCACGCAAGCGAATAACATACCTCAAGATGGAAGCAAATGTAGCAAATATTAACCCGTGCAACTGGCCTTTAAAGACATAAGAACTTGAAAGATGAGTATCACCATTGAAGTAGAGTTTGTTAGGGCAGTCAATATATTGACAAATTTGCCCCAAGGAATAGCTTCCTAACAATTAACGCCTTGTTTTCAGCAAGATGCACATCATGCCTTGGAACAAGCCTTCACGACATAGGCTATTTGGTTACCCTGTATAATTTACATGTATTAGTATATCATTATGGATGAAAATTTGTATATATTGAATAAATATGAATTATCATCTCATCTTGTAAAATCATCTAAATTGACCAGTTTTCAACGGATTAGTTATTGTCTTTAGACGCCATAACCTCAAAATACAACCTTCAGAATACAATCATTCTTAAGGACGCCCAACTCATTAAAAAAATATGGTTATATTTTGTGTAAGGCCAATATTTGTGACCTGCGATATCAAATTACGAAACCCGTTATATATTTACGGTCAAATTAATAATTAAAGTGGGCGAGAAATCCGGGCACGAGACGAGAGTTTCGACACGCGTTTAGCTTCAACGGGGAAAAGACTTCTAGAAAGAATATTGTTTTTTGGCTATATATATGTAACATGTTGTCATATGTATGTGTGTGTTTTCCATTGTGTAAATCATCCACCCAAGGGGAGCTCACCTTGGGTGGGTCGGTTCTAGTTCAATATATAAATCTTTTAACCGACAACGAGATCGTTCTTTATATCTTATCTCTACATTATTTATGTTCGGTTGTTTGGTTTATACCACACCCGTCTCGAGCACCTATCAAGAACAAAACCGTTCGTTGTCGGATCCGGTTTCGGGACCTACAATTGGTATCAGAGCGGGTTTGAATCAACTGATTCAACTTTGTTCTTGATATTCGGGTTCTAATTCCGCGATTACCCGAACCGAGACGTTAAATTTCTTGAAGATTTGGAAATAAAGTTTGGTGTTTGGAAAAAAAAGTTTGAAGATTTGGGAAAATAAAGTTGCTCGAATTTCGTCTTGTGTGCAGATCTGGATTCGTAGCCGTTTTTGAGGTTCGATTTATGAGTTTTTATGAAAAACACAAAGAACAGTGGCACAAGATTCGATACTGATAAAATTCAGATCTATTCGTTACCATAAAATTGAAAATCAACTCGTGTTTAGCAATAATGGTTATTGGTGGCTGTGAACGGCGGAAGGTCGCTGGTTTTGATGGTGACCGGAATATTACGGTTCAGGTATGGATATGTTTTTAGGTAAATTGTTTTACGGCTGGGTTTCCTGCCAACTCAGTTCCGAGGTGGATTACTCAGTCAAGCGAATTGGGGTATGGTCAGCGTTTGGTAAATGATTTGTCGTTGGGATTGACGACAACTACTAGCGGTGGATGAGAAGGCGGTGGTGGTGGCGGCTGCTGCTAGTCAGATGAATAGCGATATGAGAGAGGGTTTAGTAGTGGTGGACGAAGTGGTAGTAGAGGTTTTGATTCAGGTTGTGGCGGGAGCAGAGGCAGTGGCGGTTGTGTTTGTCACACCCCGATCCAAGGCCTAGGAGTGTGACCAGCAGTTGGTACCTGTTTTGTAAATATATCAGAGTAGTGGATTCATTTTAGCGGAAGTCTTTAAATATTAAAATATTAATTTACATTATCAAAACTACTCGGGAATTAAACACCCGAGTTTCAGGTTTACAATATCGTGATATTAATAATACAAGGATTTGTAATATTAAAAAACGAGCCATCTCGAGCGATCTTCTATGACTCCAATCCTTGTATACCATCTATTATTATCTAGTTACCTGCAATGGTGGGAAAAACACGTCAGCCATATGCTGGTGAAACGTTGACTCGATAAAACATTTATAACAGTCGTTAAATACAAACATAGTTTCCTGTTTCACAAACTCAACAGGAATGCCTGTCCATTCTCGGGATTTGTACCACTGCCCTACACACACAATTCAAAGGTTCCCCGAGTACATAGCCCCTGTTCGGAGACAACCTTCCCCTAGGCTATGTAACCCTGTTGGAGAACTGGTTATGACTGACTTGGTTTTGTATGCCAATTATCAGTTATGTTTGGATCCAGACACATGTGTATTCGGTCTGAGTTGCTTTTTATTATCTATTTTGTATTATAACGATTTTAGAGATTATATCTCATGCAATCATTTATCAGACTCTTTGTAATAAACAACAAGTCTATTACAAGAGTAAAATCAATTCAGACACTAAAAGGTTAACGTGTTCACCTTATATTATCAGTAGGAAATATCAACCTCTTTGGCTTCAGTATGCTATTAACCTATATCCATAATAGATATGCATAAATACCTATTTGGTATTATTTAGCAGACTTTAAGTCTGTTTCAGTTTCAGCAGACTCGAGGTCTGATCAGCAGACTTGAAGTCTGATTCAGTTCAGCAGACTCAAGGTCTGATCAGCAGACTTGTGAAGATGGGAGACACGGTTTGACAAAGTTTAGATCACAAGTCAAGGGGTGATTGTAAGGCCAATATTTGTGACTTGCGATATCAAATTACGAAACCCATTATATATTTACGGTCAAGTTAATAATTAAAGTGGGTGAGAAATCCGGACACAAGACGAGAGCTTCAACACGCGTTTAGCTTCAACGGGGAAAAGGCTTCTAGAAAGAATATTGTTTTTTGGCTATATATATGTAACATGTTGTCATATGTATGTGTGTGTTTTCCATGGTGTAAATCACCCACCCAAAGGGAGCTCACCTTGGGTGGGTCGGTTCTAGTTCAATATATAAATCTTTTAACCGACAACGAGATCGTTCTTTATATCTTATCTCTACATTATTTATGTTCAGTCGTTTGGTTTATACCACACCCATGTCGTGCGAGCACTTATCAAGAACAAAATCGTTCGTTGTCAGATCCGGTTTTGTGACCTACATTTTGTGACTCCGTTGTTCTGTTTGTAAATTAATAACAATAGAAAGAGGTAACTCAATTGATATTTATTCAAATTTATGCATATATTATAATACTACGTATGAATGGAATAAGTAGAATAATGAAAATGACACTTACCAAAATGAAGTTGCTTTCTTGCTTTCTTGATTCAAACACTTAATTATATAATATAATTAAGTGCTTTATGGATCTCATAGAACACACAGATAAATGGGGTTTAAAGAGCAAAGTTTTGATTGTTTGCTATTCTTTTGATTTATATTGTTTCAAAAGACATCAATTGAATAAAGATGGCCATTATCACTTCATAATTAACTAGGCTATTGAGCCGTGTACGACACGGGTGGAATTCTATAATTTGTGTAACAAACACACGTAATTTTAAATGAGAAAACAATTAGTGATATATTTTTTGAACGGCAAGGTGATGCATATTCGTATTAAAACGAGTATGCAAAGAAATGATTGTTGAGCATAACTTTAAATGAAAATAATATTCAATTTACAATGACTTGAATGATAAATTAAAAGTTAGAAATGTAAAATTCATAAACTACTAAACACTTCCTTATAAACCACATTTGTAGTTTTATTTGTAACTTTACCTTCCTTGTCTAATTTAAGCATTTTAACACCATCTCTACTCTTCACTCTTGATAAAGCTATATAAAGTTGGCCGTGTGTAAACACCGGGTCTCGCAGGTAGATGCCAACTCTTGCTAGTGACTGACCTTGAGTTTTGTTAATGGTCATTGCAAAACAAACTGCAACTGGAAATTGCCCTCTTTTCGATTTAAACAGAAGTTTCTTATCTGAAGGGGTTAGACCACTACGAGTTATATAAGTGCGATAACCAATATTAGTACATGAGATAACCTTTACTTCGATAAAACGTCTGCCCAAGTTAATTACTTGCAATCTAGTTCCATTGCACAAGACGCTCTTCTGGTCAATATTCCTTAGTAACATTGTTGGCACACCAACTTTAAGAACTAATCTATGGTTAGGCATTCCAGACATTTTTAAACCATTTAGCAAATCTGGTGAGTGTAATGCTGGATTAAAGCCAGGGCCAACACTATCAGACTGATCTATGCTGTCAGGATTGAGGTATTCAACTTCGTCTCCGGGAAATAACGCCAAAAATCGGTCATTAATGTCTTGGACAACCTCATTTAAAGGTGCAAGTATGGCCCTTTCTTTAAAATATGTAATATCATTAAAATTTTCCAATAATGACGGATATAAAAAATCAATCAACTCAGAAATTGGGTCTGATGAATCACCAATCAAAAGATCATTCGGTATATCTATAATGGCTTCACCGTCATTTTCACCACCGAGTTTTCCTTCACCAAGTTCCAAAAGCCATTCTGCAAATCTTCTGGTAGCTTCCATATCTGAAGATTGACCCCCCTACGGTTAACTTCATGTTTTTGGTTAACCTAAGCACCTTGCATTTTGACCAAATGTGGGACGAACTAAGTGATGCATTAACAATGTCACTTCATGATCCATTTTGTACTACTGGTAGGATTTGTCTAAAATCACCCCCAAAAACAATAACTTTCCCCCCAAATAGGTCTTGACAACTACTACGATTGGCACCTTTAAAAATGTCTTTTAAAGTTCTATTCAAGGCTTCAAAAGCATGTTTATGTATCATAGGAGCCTCGTCCTAGATAATAAGATCTGTTTTCTTCATTAGGTTGCAAATTTCTGGATTTCTTGTTATTGAACATGTAGAATCCTCCGTCAAATTTATAGAAATTAAAAATCTAGAGTGGGCGGTTCTACCTCCCTCTAGTAACAAAGATGCTATACCGCTAGAGGCAACGTTTAAAACTATTTTACCTTTAGATCTTATGGAAGCCGATAGCGTCTTCCATAGAAAAGTTTTTCCCGTTCCACCGTAACCATACACAAAGAAAGCACCCCCCCCCCCATTTACATGGACTGCTTCCATTATTTCATTACAGACATCACGTTGCTCAACTGTTAATGAAACAAAGAGTTGTTCAAACTCACCTGTCGTAACAGCTGTTTCATACGCTAGCTCCTCGTTCATAAACCGATTCGTTGATGCAGATATAGAATCCTCATCAGGAAATGGCATTATAGGAAAACAACGTAGAGTAGAATTATTTCGAAGAACGAAGTTTTGAATTTCAAGTAACGCCAGGTTCTTTAGCTATGCGTCTGAAAGTACCAAATCTGTAAGGTATCAAAAAAGATTGAAAGTGAATATTTTTTTTCATCAGATTGGTTAGTGAGGTAAAGAATAAAAAAAACATAATAAAGTAAAATTAATTCCATACCTTTATTTTTCTGCTCGATTTGTTGTTTGTAAAGAATGCCATCAATTAAATATTGCCAACTCTTTTCGCACACATCTTCTGATCTAGCTAAGCTGTAAGTGATTAACATGGTAGCAAATAAAATTCTCAGGTAATAACCACTTGCAATATGACTTGCCTCTTCAATAGCTTCTATGTACTCGTTGTCATCGTCTAGCAAACCTCTTTCGTAACACACATCTCGATAAGTAGCACACACTTCACCATCAATCGTACGAATATCTTCAAAGCATGTAGGGCCTCTAACCTTGTTTAACAGAATTCTTAGGTAGTATGCTTCACTGAAAGCTGGAGGAACATGATGAACTCGTCCAATAGAAAAACCTCGTTTGCTAGCTCCCAAGCGCGTTTATCCTGCTTCCAACCAAATTTTGTTGGAAACTCGGCGTATGTTAGAGTTCGGACAACATCATATTTCTGATTACACTTCATCCAACCTGAAAAAATTAAGGAGCCAACACTTCATTATATTTATGTTTAGAGCATCTTCTACATCATCGTCGTCTGCAAACACAAGAGTGTGTTGGCCAGGTAAATGAAACGGAAGTCTAGTAACAGAAGGAGTTCTATAATTGACTTCAAACGAAAAGAGTGTGCTGGCCAGGTAAATGAAACGGAAATTCATTTAAGTTAGCCATGCGTATGGGTGAAAAAGTAGGCAAGTTTCTGAGATATGTGCGATGTGTTGACGACGACTGAACATTGGATGTACTTGCAGTGGACGATGATGCAAGGTTTGAAAAAATCGATGAAGACATAAAACGTTGTTTCATAACATTTGACAACGGTGTCAAATGATAAGAAGATGAAACATTGGCACCTAAAAAATAATAGTTATTTAAAGAAAAAAAAATTCATTGATAGTAATAAAGCAACATATATATTAGAAAAAAAAATTTGACGTGTGTAAATAAAAGATTATTTGTAATAACATTACCTACTGATATTATGCATTGCTGGAAATTTGTATTATGATGAGTATTGGTGTTTCGCCTTTCTTCTAATGGTAACATCCGATGTGGTTGGTTATTCGCCGAGTAATTTTGTAATGTGCTGGTAGGACAATCTACATATTATTGTGCGAAAACATATACTGAATAGTAGACGAAAAAAGTTTGGACACATATAATAAGCGTAGACGTTACCGTTTGATGTGATGCTTTTGTTTCGCCTTGGGTCCAAAACCATCTTTCTATGTCTTCGATTTTCAGCTGCAATTGTTTCTTTGGTATTTATGGTGACAACTATTAAATTTAAAACTCAAAAATGGTACAATCACAAAAATTTTAGTATAACAAATGAAATCAATTATGAATAGATGTAGTATGTCTGAAAAGTAAATGATTATAAATAACTAACCTATATTCCTTGAAGTTGTACATATAGAACCTTGCACTGTATTTGGTGCTTGATTTTCTTTTCCCGCGTCCAATCGAGTATCATTAATTGTTGATATAGGACAAGTAACTGCAAGGTTAATTGTAATTAAAATAGATCACAAACAATACTAACTTTGACTTCCTTAAAAAAGCAAACTATGTTGGGAGTTTAAAAAAAAACATTTGTGGAAAATTATCTTATAATTTGGTAAATGAAGGTTAGAGTTTTTTAAACCGAATGGTCCTTGATTTGGTAAATGAAGGTTATAATTTGATGATTCCTCGCCAGATAAAGAACAAATTGTTTTCAATTATAAATGCAATTAGGCAAATAATTTGTCATCATTCTGAAATTAAATATTATTAATAATAACGAATTACGTTATAATTAAACAAAATTGAAGCCAATACGTAGGTCAAAGGAAACTTAAGATAACAACACGAAATTTTAACCTACAAATTTCCATATCTAGTCGCTCATAACATATATATCTAAAAATAAAAACATTTATAACGAATTTAACCATATTAATGTTGAAAAATTCACAAGCAGATGCTACAACATACAGGCATTTATATATCAAATTAAGGCCAACACGTTTAATTACAATTTCAAATAATTGAAAATCTAATTGAGAATTTGATGTATTATCACCTTGAGTAAACCACGTAGTACAATTTAATTATAAATTAAGGCCAACACGTTTAATTACAAGTTTCCCACCCGTTGTTGTGTTGGCATCCACACCATACGTTTATAAAAAATGCATTATTATATAGCATTTAAAGGGTAAATAAAGAATATGTAAATCACTAACCGTTTGAATTACTTCTCTTATTAGAAGATGTTGAATCTAAAAAATTGCGCCTGTTTGAATTTGGATGCATTTGTAATAGAGGATAATAAGGTTATCATATGAAAATACGGAAAAACATAAACATGTACACCCAATTATGTAGATGTAACTCGGATTTTAGTTGACAAAAAAGAGTATTTTGTTTACACAGATTTTGTTGGTTTGTTATACTGTATTTTCATAAAGATTGTAAAGACATGGAAATTATAAAATTTCCCGGAACACATAAAAAACGTACCTTAGTGTACTCCAAACCACGAATATCTTAAAATTTATAACGACATGAAGGATTTATAGATCGTTATTGTATAACTTTCTAAACCACCAAGATTATGTGTTGACAATTTATGTGTTGAAAGATTGTGTATTGAATGTAGATGAAACACATGTGTACATTTAAATAGTTGGTTAAGTTTCGATAGGTAAGCTAGAATGTTGACTATGTATTTAAGGTATAATAATAATAATAATAATAATAATAATAATAATAGATTAGTGAAACCGTTTGTGAGAGTATATTCATGCTTTATTTGTGGCATAACTAGTGGGCCTCATATATATGGCATAATGTGTGGATTAATTTTGAGTAAGTTGACTGTTATTTGGTAATGATTTGTAAACTTAATTCTAACTAGGATAGTGGCCCGTGTTACACACGGGTGGAAAAAATTTCAAACATCACACACACACGCATGCGCGCGCGCGTGCACACACACATATAGGGAAAATTTTAAATGAGAACCCCTTTGAGTTTTAAGAACTCGAAAGAACTCAGTGTAACAATTTTTTTTTCGAAATTTTTTTTACACATACGTAATATATTTAGGTTACATATATGTAAAAAAATTACAGAATTTTTTACGCGCCGAGTCGACTTATTACACATGTGTAACGGACGTAGAAATTAGTTTAATCACTTACAACTTTATTTTCTCTCCTACTTTGATTTTTTAGTCAGATTTAATCTCAACCACACAATCCAATCCATTTAATAAAATGTGTGCCTAAGAATTGCGTTCTTAAGTTCTTAAAACTCAATATGGTTATCAAAATATCACTCCCCTATATATATATATATATATATATATATATATATATATATATATATATATATATAGGATTTGGTTTTTTTCAGAAGTATTTTTATGGAGAGAAGTGCGAGAAGTCATTATAACCACTCACAAGTTTTCTTTTAATTTTATTTTTAATTTGTGTAGAAGGGTATAGTTGTAATCTCTATTAATTTGTGAATATGGTAGCTAATAAATGTTGCAGGAGGTTTCAAATAACAATTTATTTTTATTTTTTCTTAAATATTTGTAGGATGTTACTCAATTAAAAATTTTAATTGAAATATAATACATATCCAACTTATCAAAAAAAAATATACATCTATTTCATTTTATTTTTAATTTCAAGATTTTTATCTAAATTACACATAGACACTTCAAATATCACCTACACAGTATATAAATGAATCTACACATGATAAAAATTATGCGTACATAATTCGAAATACCTCCTACACAGTACAGCTATGAACCTACATATGATAAAAATTACACATACACAGTTCAAAATACCACACACATGACACCTCTATTGACCTACAGAGTACATACATGAACCTACATACTACATATGATAAAAAGTACACATGCAATTCAAAATACCACTTACACGGTACATATATAAACCTACACAGTACATAAATGAACCTACACACGATAAAAGTTGTGCATACAAAATTCGAATTACCACTTACACGATACATATATGAACCTACACAATACAAATAACCATTTCTTTATTACATTTAACTACATATAATAAATAACGGATAATGCTAATAACTCACACTTGTAAAATTTTCACATACACAATAAATATATAAATCCTACACAGTATAAAATAAACAATTTCTTATTTTTCACATTAAACTACATATAATAAATAACTTATCATATTGATAGCCAATAATTGTAAAATTTTCATGTACGCATTCGTGACTCTACCTATACAATATACTAATAAGTGTAGGCAATACATGATATTTGACGCATTTGAATAAATATAATTGAAGATATTGTAGTATTAGATTAAAATAATATTTGTTTAACATTAGTTTGATTAATAATGTCAATTAAAAAATAACAATTAAATAAATTATATGTAACTTTTAAAAGTTAGTAATAATAACAACAAATAAATGTTATTAATGACTTAAGTTTCACACTAAACACTCTACAAATCAAAGACTTAACTACCCTTATTAATTAAATTTTTGGTAAATTAATATCTTAATAATTACTAGTTTACCTTAACCAATCTATCCATTGATTACACATAGTTAATGTTAATCAATGGTTCATATTGATTTCTCGCACTTCTCGCTATAACTTAACTTCTCGCATGATCAAACCCCTATATAGCTATCATAAGAATTCTTTACATTGTTTTCTGCAAAGCCACAAGTTGTAGGAAAAATATGTATAAATGATTTGAATGAGAAACTGTATAAATATGCAAATCATTGAATTGCTAAATTAATATTCATATTAAAAAAGGTAGCAAAAATTAGTTATAAATAATTAATTGTAGTCAAAATCAGTTTTTAAATCATTTGAAAGGAAATAGTTTGTTATGATTCTAGAAAACATTAATTAATGAGGTTATAATTCTAGAAAATATTAATTAGTGAATTATGTGTCAATTCTAGAGATGGAAAGCTTGTAAGTTTATGTGGACATCCTATTTGATGGCCATGTGAATATCTTGTTTTGCTTTAATAGTATAGTAAGAAAATTAGCATTATGATTAAAATTAATTGATTAATTATGTGAAAATTATAAGCATGGAAAGTGGATGATAACATGAAATATTAGGTGAGCACCCTAGGAGGACAAGTAGACAAATTGGTTTTGCTTTAATATATTAGTTAGATTATATGTAATAAAGTCAAAGTAAATGTTAAGTTGTGAGTTCAAAACTTTAAATGTTAAGTTTGACCCATGCTTGTGTTATATATTGGTTTAAATGCTAATTGGCATCATGATTAAAATTAATTGATTAATTATGTGAAAATTATAAGCATCGAAAGTGGAAGACATGGTACATTAGGTGGACACCCTAGGAGAAGGACAAATGGACAAATTGGTTTTGCTTTAATATAAGTTAGATTAGATGTAATAAAGTCAAAGTAAATGTTAAGTTATGAATTCAAAACTTTAAATGTTAAGTTTGACCCATGCTTGTGTTGTATATTGGTTTAAATACTAATTAGCATTAGGATTAAAATTAATTGCTTAATTACGTGAAAATTATAAGTATGAAAAATGGATGACATGAAATATTTGGTGGTCACTCTAGAAGAAAGACAGACAAGTGGATTTAATATATTAGTTAGATTAAGTTTTGAACATATTTTGGTAAATCAAAAGATATTTTTGACCAAAAGATATATATGGATCCTCACTTTTTTGTACTAGTATATAATTGCGCGGTAAACCAAAAGATATTTTGTGTTGCCTAACAAATATTAACATTTTATATGTCAAGATGTAAAACCATTTTCATGAAATTCAACGGGAACCTCAATTGTATCAAATTAAACACACAGTTACACACATATTTATTAAAACTTAAAAAATTGCAATGATCTAACCGGTTCGGTTTCAGTTTCAAACCGGTTTGTACTGAATCGGTTACAAACCGGTTTGTACATAATCGGTTTCGACCTGGTTCGGTAGTTTCCGGGTAGGTTCGGTTAACTGGCTTATTTGATGACCTCCCTATATTTTAGAAAAAAGTTTTAAACTCTAATACCATGTCTACGTACATATCAGGTACTGGACATCAAGGCCGTATTTAAGACCGCATAAACCTTTATATACTTTATGCGAGTAAAGAAAATAGTTCTTGCTATAAACTCATATGTGTGTGTATGAGTGAGATTAGAATTTATAAAATTTAGAACACAACGTAGGAGACATTCAAAAAAATAATTATCTTTATTATTCAATATATAAAACACCTATAACCGTATATAAAATTTGGTCAATTTTATAAGTGTTAGTTTAAAAATCATTCATTAGCGTAAAATATATTTGTTTGTAGAAAACATAGTTCACAATTAATAATAACTTCTAAGTATGTGGTCAATTTGATCTAATTATTCGTTTTTTGTAACTATGTTATAATTTGGATTATAGAAATCCTTTTAGCTAAAATATATTTTTAGTTGTTTTTATAGGGATGCTGCTACTGTCATGCTTTCTGGGCAGATAGCTGATGGATTCACAACCATTTTTGCTGGTGAAACATTCAAAGACATCAATTCATTTATACTTTTCAAACCATGCCAAACCACCCCTTTAACTTTTACAAATTAACAAACCAACCCCTAACAATTTCTTCTACAAACAGGACGAGAACCATTCATAACCAGCTAGTCATTTCTCTTTACACATCCCTGTGCTTGAAGTGTTGCAAACAAACTGCACAATAGCTTACGTTATAACATAAAATATAAAGTACCAAATTATGAAGCAAAACATAATATAAAAATCCATAGCACCAATAAAAACCAACATGTAAACATGAATAAAAAGTCTTAACCAAACAAAAGACAGTAAAACTGGTACCCCAAACAAAGGAAAAAAAAAAGAAAACCGTCTTGAAATAGTGCATTTATTATGAGACTTCAAAAATCCATCACTTCTAAACCCTTGGCATGCCCAAAATAAGTCCTTCATCGGCATTCAAATGGCTAGTTGAGTCTTCAATCTTGGTTTTGGTAGCTGACATACCTGTGTCGGCGTCAACCAACTTCCTTTTCAGTTTCACATCTTTGGCAGTGCAACATTGAATCTTGTCGTCAATTGATGAAACATGCGCATGTAAAACATCTTGAGAATTTGAAATAGGAGTAACTTGATCGGACGAAGGAGTAAATGGTTCCTGGAAAGACATTATAGAAAATGTTATAAAGTTATATTTGTTAAACTCATGATATTTTATAGCAAGACTATAGAAATAGTAAAATGTTTTGTTCGAAAAGGCACATACCTTTTCGTTGAGTGAGTTGTTTGACTTCAACCCAGAGCTTGAACCAATTGATAAAGACTGATTTTCGTTAGGCTGTAAATGTATACAAAGGGTATGAATTAACAACACAACAACCATAGTCCAATATCCGTATGCAAAGAAGTGGTCAGGGAAAAAGAAATAGACGAATTCGTACCTGACCAATCGCAAGCTTCTTCTCAAGCTCAGACACAACATCCTCATCATCCGTTAGCTTAATTACACCATATACCTGATATGAGTTTTTGGTGTTGTACTCACTAACATCTATAATGAACGCAAACTTCTGTCTAAAATGACATTGACTTCTTGAGGAAGAGGTTGCATGGGATCAAACTACATTGAAATGTAAAGGAAATAAGTATTTACGAATATTTAACTAGATTTATAAATACTAAAAAAACACAGGCCACATAACCAGTATGTAGATATTATATATTAAAATATTACCTCGACATCACCAACAACTGATTCGTCTCCTGTCTTGTTGAACAACTGCTTAGCGTCACGATCAAACAGTGTAAGAGAAACCACACTGGTTGTGTCTTGCACACAAATTGGAATCCTGAATCTGATAAAGTTTATCAATGCATAAAGTTATTATGTATTATTTAATAGAAATCTTCAAAAATGTCAAGTTATAACAAATCAGTTGTCTTAAAATGTAACAAAATAATTGTTATAATAAACAACAAAAAAACAAAAAAAATACTTGATAAGTTATTTATACATGGTTAATGTAAATACTTGATAAAGTTGTTTGTTTCTACATAATAATTATTAGTTTAACTTCACATTCAGTTTGTCCCTACCCCTGCATATTAAATATTTAGTTTCAACCAGTCAACATATATATTCCCGGGTATATGAGAAGTTTATTTGTTACCCCAAATCAGCAAACTCCATTGTCCTTCAGTTTTGATGCTGAGATTCACGTAGAAAAGAGTTTCTGTTATTGAAAAACTTGCTGACATGGCCAATAACATCTGCAAAACAAATTAAAATAACATCATCGTAGTTAAAACCTTTTGTTGAGTGTGGTCACAAAATCTGTTTGAATGAACATTTTATTGAAAATATGGAATAGAAGTAACCTATGGCTCCATTGTGAGGTATGTTTTTTGCTTTTATATCATCAAAGCTAACAAATGAAAAGCCATATAGATGACCTTTAAATTCATAGGAATTTGAAAGGTGAGTTTTGGCAGTGAAGCATGGTTTGTTTGGGCAATCAACATATCTGTTGGTGGACAAATTTGCCAAGTGAAGCCTTCCTAACAATCAGTGACCTATTCTCACCAAGATAAACATCGTGCTTTGGAATACACGCCTTCCTTACATACGCTTGAATTCGCTTTGGATAAACATCGTGCTTTTGAACAATATATAAAAAATATGTAACAATACCATTTCGGCCTGCAAAATCATCTCTATCGACCAATCTTCATTGGTTTTGTTATTGTCCTTGAGACGCCATAACCTCAATATAAGAACCTTGAAGATGCAATCGTTGTTGAGGAGATCCAAGTCATTAAACATTGTAATGTTTGTTGGCTCCATCTTTCTGTTTGCAAAAAAAAAAAAAAAGAATACAAACAAAATATTAGTTTTATAATAACTATAATGAATTAAAAATATAGAAGCAAAATAAAAGATATATGTTGCAAAAGAAAGAAAAATGATTGCAAAATGTAGAAGGTTGTCTGACGGTGTAGTTCGCGTTTCAAAGACAGTGTATATATAGGTAGGTAGGTAATACGAATTTCTTTTTTGGATAGTTAATTTAAAAACGGTATGTGCTCCTAAATTACAGTCGGAATATTCGTTTGTGTTTAATGGGTTAATTTAGTTTCTGAAAATAGGAATTGTCAACCACCTTGAAATATGGATAATTATAAAGGGTTTAATGACATTATAAGTTAGTTGATAGTGATTTGATTTAATTGTTGTAACCACACCTTTGTCATAAACATAAATCTCAATTTCTATAAATTTCTATTTCTATAAAACATATATATGTCATTTGTAAAACTGGTTAAGTAAGCAACAGGTTTTGTAATGTAACAACTTTTTGACTTAAACACATGGAATAATCTTCCAATTTGTAGACATTAACCATTAACCAAATTACATTAACAACCAAAAGCTTCTAATTAAGTAGGTATAGAATTTGTAAACCATCTAATTGATCTTTCCATAACATATTTGCCAAATTGTATTCCTTTCCATATTACTAACCCGAAATTAAACAGAAATTAGGGTTTATAAAACAGCCGAAATTAAACAATTAAGATGAATAAACAATAGACTAACCTTGTTGATTGTGAGCTTTATTAACCGTTTGATGATAAAAGTAACATTTGCGATTGATTAAGCGATTCATGAACTCCGAGAATTAAGGGTAACCTCCACCGAAGTATGTAGAATTATCAATCGTATCTGTTGTGCCGTCCAATTGTATTATTGTATTTGTTTTTTTGATTTAGCCGAAGTTTCTGTTCCTTTTTTATGTTTTTGATTTATTTAAATATGAAGAAATATATACATACGGATATGGACCATTGTTTAAAATCTGAATTTTTTTAATAGAGATGTAGATTAGTTATTACTATCAAGATGCAAGCTAGTATTGGAGCAAACAAGCAGATAACAACCCATGTTTGCAAATATTGGCAAGTAATCATCATAGCATAAAATTTGTAAGGAAACCTGCTTTTGGTTTGTTTTATGAAACCTCAAATATTTCAGAAATTTGTTCTATTTTGGTGATGATGCATGTCAAATATGTGACATACTGACATGATCCCTAGTGAATTTTGTGCAAAACAAACCAAAAAGATGATCCATAGATACAATATCAATATATGAAGCAATATATAAAATATAAAAAGGGATTAACATTTTACCTACTGTATAAAATTTCCGAGACCACCAATTCCAACGAGGGGATCACCATGGGATCTTGAAAGGGATCGATCCCACGCAAACTTTCATGCTGTTGTTCTCAGTTGGTTGGCAAGCGGATCCAAACAATATTCAAACCAAAAGTGGCTGTGAAGATCGGTAAGAGGTTATTTTTGAGGGATGACGATCGGAAACGTGATGGCAGGTTTGGTGGTGAGGAGATGAAGGTGTGACGGCCTCATTTGATAAGGTTAAACAGTATATATAGTGACTTTTAATCTTGCTTGACTAATGGCTTAAATCTATTATGGCAGCTACGTAAATAAATGGTAACCGGTTGACTAAATTAAAGCTAATTTTAAACTTTAGAAATATATAGTAATGATTAGCAAAATCCCGTATCCATTTCCTTTTCTCCCTCCAACCCAGTCCAAATTTAATCTTGCTTTCAAAATCAAATCATTCCAATAATCAACTAATTGAAAGGTAGAATACAGAGGAAAAAATAACTGGTCTTCAAAACAATTGAAAAATCAATCCATAACCAGAATGACCACAAAAGCATAACTATACTTAAGTATCAGAGCCATTATGGATTTTAAATACACAAAACACAAAAAATGAACAAATATGATTAAGAAATCCATTATACAATTTACAAACGTAGCTTACACAATTTTACAAAACCAAAATTATATTTTCTTATTTCGTATATGTAACACTTAGTGTTTTTTTCTGTATCATATATAAACATGTATAGATAGATATTTATGAAAATGTGAGAATAACATATTAAATAGTAATGGTAATAATTAAAGTTTTGTGTATTTTCCTTTTATGTTACCTAATTCGACAGAGAAAACATATGTATACACACTAAAAAGAAAAAGCAATTTATATATTTATTAACTACGAGGATGTCCATGCGATGTTGCGTGGTGACAATTTACAACGCTATACTTGTTTATATTGGTAAGTTCGTGTTATATATTGTATAGTACTTCAGTTAGTTATGTTATTTGTGTAATCTTTTACAAAAGCTTACTCCGCTAATTGTTTTAATTGCTACTAAAGTTTTGAAGTTACTAGCATTAATGTGGTCTATTTATGTCATAAGCATTACACATGTCAAATAAACAATAGCTTGGCAAAAAACTTATTGTCTACTTTCATAAACCATTATAACAGTACACAGTGGCGGAGCCAAAGTTTTTTTCCCTATGAGTTATGGGCTTGAATTTTATATGAACGTCAAAGTTTTCGATCCCGAACGAGATGGGTCGATAAATAGAATGTAATATCATATATCACAACAAAAGTGCATTGTCAACATTAAATGCAATACAAAGGCATTTTAAATAAAGAAAAAAAAAAGTTACTACGAGCAATAATTGTTTTTTGCGCGTTTTCATGTTTAAAAAACGTTTCTTAACATTTTCAATCGCGACTTTCAACAATGTTTTTACTTCTATTGGATTTGATTATTTGAAAATCAAAATCAAAGAATGAAGAATAGACGCAATGATAGAACTTAAACATTTAAGTTTGAGGTTAAAAATATATCTTAGATTTAGATTTTTGAATTAGAATGGACCTTACCAAATAGAAGTTGGTAAGAAGTAATGTTACTCAAATATAATGGACTAATATTAATATAATTAGTGGCTAAACGAAAAGATTTTAACCGGAATCCCCATTAATTTTTATAGAATTCACTTATACCGTAATTTTACATACCATCGTGAAAATAAGAAGACTTCAAATACAAGATTAGGATCCTTACTGTTCAATCATCAGTACCATAGGTGGTCGTTAAAGTTTTTTTTTAAAGACCAAACAAGTGAACAACCATTGTTTTTTTTTTAAAAAGTCAATTTATGCTTAAAAACTATATCCCAATACTTCATTTGGTACTAACCCCATTAATTTTTCTCGTTAAATCTGGTCCTGTGCAAGACACATGAGGATAGTTTGGTAATTTTACTAACTTATTTAATCATTAAAACTAAAATATATTTATAAAAAAACATATAAACTCTCTCTCTCTCTCTATGTTGCACTTCATCCATGGCCCAACCCCACACCACTCCGGCAGCCACCGCCATCTTCGCCACCCCCTTCCCTTTGGATGGCAGCACCAAACTTATGTCAGATCTGGAATTTGGAAATCGGTCTAAATTACCAGCGCGCGCCTTGTTTTAAATCAATGCAAAGGATTTGATCGACGAGAGATCTGAGTTTGACCAGCAACATTAAACGTTGTTTCAGATCTAGCCATCAAATCGACAGCCGCAAAAACACCAGAAACTCCCCAACAAAACCAAATTGAGGTGAATCCATACCTGAGTTGGATCTTTGCTTGTGGGTTTTGACCATAACACCGGAAAATGGTCGATAGGTTTCTGGGGCTGGATTTTCTGGCTCGTTTTTCGGATCTAATCAGGTGGTGGCGGTGGCGGTAGCGGGCTAGACCGATGCTCACAGATTCATCGACTCTTTTTTGGTTGATGAAATCCTTTAGATCTTGATAGATTGGATGGTGGTCAATGCTGTGGTGGTGATAGATTGGATGGCGATGATGAAGATGATGTGGAGTAGCGGAGGGGATGGTGATGGTGGATGAACAAGGTAGGTGATAGAGGTGTGTGAGAGAGAGTGGGAGGTTATTTTATGTTAGTTTTAATTATTAAATAAGTTGTAAAACTAACAAACTACCCTCATGTGTCTTGCACATGACCAGATTTAACGAGAAAGATTAACGGGGTTAGTGTCAAAGGACGTAACGTGATATGAGGCTTTAGCATAAAGGATGTTTTCTATTATTAAGTTTGCGAAAGGACAACCATTGAATAAACGTACAAACATAAAGAACGAGTTTTGCCATGTTGTCTAAAAAAATTAAACAAAACAAAATTAATAAGTGAACCCATATGGGCCATATTCTGAAAAAAAAAAAGTAACTGGACCCATACATATAATACCAAGCATGACCCCACCCGCTTTCTTCCTCACTCGTACTTACGATTTTGACGACCCATATGACCAACAACTGAACACCATTTTCCGGCCAAAAGCTTTCTAATCGATGTCACCGTGGTAGTTGTTGGAATATATGTGAAATTGGACGACAGCAGTGGGTGCTGTTTCTTCATCGAAGAAGAAGAGAGGATAGGGGTGGGCTGGGATTGCTGGAAAGGGAAGAAGATGTAATTTATTTTTAATATTCTTGAAGGATAGTTTGCTCACTAAATTAATGACCCTGATAATTAAATAATCAAAAGGGATGTGCAAGAAAGGTTAAAAGTATTATACGTTGGGCTAAGAAATGGCCCAAAAGACAAAACACACTTAACCATAAATAGAAATTCTGAAAGGATATCACACGCCTTTATTCTTTTTTTTCAAATCACCCGCAAATACAAAACTCATTCCCATCACCATCAAATTCCTAAACACAGCAAGTACACTTGTTTTTTTCCCTACTTTTTTTCACTTTCTGTATTGGGTTCGTTTGTCGAAAAAGAGTGGGTTCGCTCGGTAATTCGATATTATAAGTTATATATAAAACCGAAAATGATCGGGTTTGGACGAACCTGATGGCCAAGCTGAACTTCCGCCACTGGCAGTGCAATAAACTAAAACAAAAGGGAATATTGGTTTAAAATAATCCCAACTATGCCCTATTAGTAAATAACAGTTCCAACTTCAAGCTTGCCTGTTGGCGGTCCCAACTAAAGAGGTATTTGTTTATAGCAGACCGCAACTAACGGATGTTAACTCCGTTAGTCTTATGATGACGTGGCCATCCCAGCTGTCAAAAAAAACTCTTATATGGCACTATTATGTGGCACTGAACCCTTTAATAAGAATTTTATGTAATATTCAAACAAAAAATTCATCTCCATCCTTCATCTCTTTTAAATCCCACCATCCATCTCTCACCATCACCAGCCAGCAACTACTGCCACCACCAATCGCCACCTTCTTCATCATCATCCCAATCTCATATTATTCAAATAAACCTTCAAACATTATATACTCCAGCTCATATCTCAATCCACCATCACCAATTTTAACAACGCCATGCCGGGGACGACCTTTCTCCGGCGACTGCAAATAAGATCTCTCCATCTCATCCTTCGCCTCCTCTACATACAGTCCATATATCCACCAACAGTAGACATTTCCCCTTGCCGCCGGGATGTATGCCAACGTTTAGTCTTCCGGCAATCAATCCATAACACTCGCATTTCCCCTCACCGCCACGATGTATATCGTCTTCCACCTTAGCATTCACCGTTATCTCCGCCGTGACATAATCAAGCCAGATCCCTAATTTCCAGCTATATAAACCCTAACCCCTGAAAAAGAAACAGATAATGAAGGTGAATAGGACTAGGGTTTAATGAAGGTAATGGTAGGTGTTGGTATGGTAGTGGTGCTGGTAGCGGCAGGTGGTGGTGGAGGACCGATGATGGTGGAGTAGAGAGAGAGAGAGAGAGAGTGTGTGTGTGTTTTGTCACACCCTGCCAAGGTGGAAACGCGAGATGCGACGATCATGGTTCTCGTAGCCTTTGTTTATGCGAAATCATTCCTAATAACGTTGTGATTCCAAGTTAGCTCCCTGAAAAACATACTTAAAAACGTCAACATAAAGTTGGTGAGTTCACGGGTTTAAAGACACGATGTAAAGATTAATTACTTGAAAACCTCAATTGAAAATATGTAACTGTTCCTTTTGAAAACGTTGCTAATATGTACGTGTTTTATAGTGTCTCATAGTTTTACTCAAAAACTATAATAATTATATGTAAATGTTTTGTAATACTCCATAGTTTTATTCAAAACTATATTAATATGTAAATGTTTGGTACCGTTCCATACTTTTACTCGAAAAGTATGATAATAATGTGTAAATGTTTCGTAATGTAACATGATCTTACTCAAACTATTAATATATAAATGTTTTGTAATGTTTCATAGTTTTACTTGAAAACTATAATAATATGTAATTGTTTCGTAATGCTTCATAGTCTTACTAAAAAACTATAATAATATGTAAATGTTTCGTAATGTATATATATGTTCATAACGTTTGATAGTTTTCCTTAAAACATTGGTAAAATTTACGTGCACTTGATAACAAAACAAGGCAGTGAGACCCTCGCTGTATAGCTAAAACTATGGGTTATGTAATTATATATTTATAACGATAAACAAAACAAGAACTGTTGCCTATTCGTAGACTTGCTAGGAAAATGAAATATATGTGACGCAATGAGCTCATAACCAAACCAGACAATCGTATTTTGCCCCTGTTCAGCAATGCTCACCCAATTAGGAAAATAAACATTCATAATGGTAAGGTTGAGCGACAACCTTATGAATGGGGCATGTCTTACCCAATAGATCTATCAATATTTCCTCGGCTTATACAAGTTAATGGTTATGATAATGATATGGGGACTTCTAGCGCTATGTTACATGAAACTCATGCTCACCATAAAAGGTCGTATCTTGTTTTCGTGTTATTGCGTAAAAATAATATAGTATGATTCTAAATAAGTTCAAGCCTATTAAAAAAAAAGTTTTTGAAAATGAAGAATGAATATGGAAGTATGTCCCCCCCCCCCCCCCATAGTTATAAAACAGTAAAACAATAAAAAGGGGTCGTGAACTCACCTGAGAGTATGCTCGAAATGTATGTTCGGTGTCTTCTCCTAGCAACTTAGAGTTCGACGTGACCTATTCTGTGTCATAATTATGTCTAGAGAAATTAAGTCTAATGTTCGTCTCTCATCACTCGAGTTGGTTCACGTTCATAATCCACCCAACTAGTTAGACTTGTTTATGTTTAGGGGTGAAACGACGACCCGTTGGTGGTATGGTCCATATAATATTTTTACAAGTCATGAAATATATATATTTTTTTAAAATGTCGCGTCGGGTCTTTGAAATTCCGGTTCTGACCAGAACACGCTCATTTTGACCGGATAATAAACATATGTTATTATATATTTGTTTAGAAAATATACAACCTGGATAAAGTATAGTGTAATTACATTTTCGATTATTTGTTTCGAAATGCCCTCATGGTTCATTTAAGTTTGTGATTAATAAAATAGCCATTCTTGTTATATATTTTTCTCAAAATATATATTCAGAGTTTAAAAATTGTTTATAGCAGAATATATATGGTATTTTGACAATTTACATGGTTAGGCTTCCACCGTGTCTTGTATATTTGACTGTTTTTAACAAAGTTTTTCATGACAAAACCTTGGCAAATCATGTTTTCTATACACAATAATATTGGATTGATCTCGATAATCTTAACTTTTTGGGTGATTTATGCATGAACTAGTTATAGGATTTAAGTAAAACACCAGATTAAAAGAGTTTTTAGCTCACTTGGTAATATGGACTGTGTTGAGAGAAAACAAAGAAAATGAGCTTGAGCTAGTTCCACTCCGTGATGCTCGGTTTGACAACTTGACGTTCCTAATACTTAATTTAGATTGGATACCGATATCGAGTCTTGTGAGTTCAGTTTACGGGAAGAAACCTAAGAGGGTTTCGGGTCTAAGGTCTAATAACGCACCGTAGGGATCTCGTGTTGGGTTTGGACCGGGTAGTGTACGGATGCTCAGTGGTGTTTGGTGATGGTGTTACGGTGGAAGGTGGTGGTGTTGGGTGGTAGAAAGTGGTGTTCCCTGGTTGTGCTTCAAGAGAGAGAAAGAGAGAACCAAGAGATGCATGTACTAAAATCGGTTAACTAAGGGTAGTGTTAGGATATAATTTATGGTGATGTTAAGGTCATATTGGAACTACCGGATGCAAGGAAAGAGGAGGTAAGGGAGATAGTTTTGAGACTTCTTTATGTTTGTGTGTTTTATGCGTGCACTTATTATATAGAAAGGGTAAACTATGGCATGTTTTATAAATAAAATCCATCGGTGAGTAGAGTAAAATATAAGCAAGGGTCACAACAACAGAAGGAGGTGATTGATTGATGGAGTTCGAACAAGAGTGAAATGAATGGTTGATTTGAGGAGAGCATGGTGGTAATGCTGTACATATATTGACTATTGATTCAATCACATGTGTTTTAATAAAATCTTGAAAGGAAATAAGCAAATGGAATGAGTGTATGTTTAAACGAGAAAGGAAAATATTAATTATGCGAGTGGGATATGGAACCGAATACATGGTTTAAAACTTAGGAAATGGTGGTTAATGAAATTAAATGGTAATTACTAGCTAATTATTAGTTAATTTCATGTATATTTTAAGTCACTAGCTTAGACATGTTTAGGTATATATTAAACGTAAGCTAACGTTTGTTAGTCCGTAGCATTACACAACGTAGGAATGCGCACCCATAAATCGTTTCGTATTCATTGTGAATATTTTACAAAAACGATTACAAAATATAATGGTATGATTTAGAATTCAGACCTCCTGGCTCGTCTACTATATATTCGAGTCGTAAAAGAAATATATATCACCAACATTCGTATCCGCCGGATAATCCGAAGTTAGAATAATTTGAATTTTTTTTTTACTTAAATGTAATGCATTCATATGAGGGCTTATGCTAGACTTAATGTGACCAAACCTAATCATATTTAACCGAGTGGGAATTAACGTAAAGAAATTGGGTTAATATTCATACCGAAGATGATTGTTTTAGCGGGGTGTCACATGTTTGGATGCTAGAGAGTGGTGTTGGTGGTGATTGTGTAATTAATATGCCACATAAGCTTGATCTTGCCACGTATCTGCCATATAAGCACGTTTCTGACACGTATGCATGTCACATCATCATCAGACTAACGGAGTTAGAAATCCATTAGTTGCGGTCTGTTATAAACAAATACCTCTTTGGTTGGGACCGGCACCAGGCAAGCTTGAAGTTGGGACTGCTATTTACCAATAGGGCATAGTTGGGATTATTTAAAACCAATATTCAAAACAAAAATAATAAAATATCAGTCAAAGACATAATTATTCAAAATAAAAATCCGGGAGTTCAACTTTTGCATAATGATTCTCATTTGCATTTTTTAGTCACCATTCTTCATTGGCGAGCATATTATGTAACATCCGTCTTTCAAAAATAAAATAATAAACGAAGTTTTGCTATTTAAATGCGTGTTGATATCTAGTTATGTTAAATAATAATAATGAGATTGGGTGGTAAACTTAGAAATAATACATGGACTTGGAGTTGGTTATGGGTCTAAGGTCCATGGGCTTGAAGTATTTAAACACCTTAAACCCCTCCTAAAACCCTCACTCTCTCATTACCACCATCTTGCCTCCATACACTCAAAAACACACACAAACACTCCCTCACCTCAATCGGATCTGAGATCCAAGAGAAACCAAGGTGGTTTTGTGGTTCATTCTTCACCCAATATCAAGGAACATACCAAGATTCAAGTATTGTTCAAGAACCGGTCCAATCCGGTTCATCTTGAGGTACGTTTTACGGTTAAAAGACCAGGTTTTAAGGTCGCTTCGCTGTAGGATTTTGTAGAGTAACAAATCGGGTTATGACATGTAAGAAAAACATAAACTTGGTAGTAAAAGAGTTAACGGTGCGATTTGGTATGAACAAGTATGTTCAGACCGTGTGAAAACTAGTAGATGAAGCTGTTATAGCCCAGAACTAGTTACAATGGTAAAACGGGCCTTGGAGGAATAAAAGAAAACGAGAATAACAAAAAGGACATGAAAATCGGTCTGAATCGTATTCCTGGGAATGCTCGAATCGAATTGAATTGAATTGACTAGACTCGACTCGACTCGACTCGATCAAACTCGACTCGATTAGATTAGACCTGACTCGATCAGATTAGACTTGACTCGTAATCGGACAATCCATTTTTTTCTAATGAATTTTAATGAAGCCTTAATAACAAAAATAAAATTTTTCCAAGCTGACCTGCAGCTCGACTCCAGTCAGGGGCTCGACCCTGCTAGGGGCTACCGCCCTTAGGACTCCGTTACCAGGGGCGCTGCCCCAGGACTGCGTTCGTTAGGGGCTTCACTAACCTAGAAATATGATTTAATTAGGAGTAGTTTAGTGATGCTTGTAACTTGTTAAATAGTTAGCCGTGCCCAGCCGAACAGAGGTGTTACGGTTAACTTCGAGAGAAACAGGATCCAAGTGAGTCTCTAACTCTTTCTCTATTATGTTTTCGGGGTTGTGTGCATACTCCTATGTGGTTAGTCAATACACTTACCTTAAGTGGTAAGTGTATCTTATATGAACAGTTTACGAATGATGTAGTAATGTGGAATGCATGAAGGAAAGTTTAGGAGTGTGTATGTAGATATATATGCATGTGTAAAGGAAAGGTGTGTATGGTTGTATGGAATGAAGGGGAACATACCCTAATAATATATGCGAACGTAGGGAATATACCCTAATACTATCTGCGAACATAGGGAACATACCCTAATAATATCTGAGAATGTTGGGGACATACCCTAATAATATCTGCAAATGTAGGAACTAGACCCTAATACTATCTATGAGGTTATAAGGCGAAAGACTCTTAAAAACATGGAGATAGTTATGTATGTAATATGAAAGTTAAAACAAGAAAGTATGAAAGAATGAAAGTATGAATGTATGAAAGTAAGAATGTATACAAGTATGTATGAATGAAAGGTAAGCAGGTTAAGTATGTAATATGCATCTTCAGATGCACATATGTAAGGATGTGAATGTAATGTATGTTGCCTGACTACCCAGAACTTACTTAGCATAGTTGACTTTTAGTATACACGCAAGCAAACAGAATGAAGGAGCTGGTCTGAGGGGGACACATAGAATTGGGTAAAGACTAGGCATCTGAAGAGAAGAAGGGAAAGTTCATGATGTTATGTTTTGATGTTTAATATTGAGACAAGTAGAATGATGCTTTTAAAGAAGAACTAAAATTTTGTTATATAATGTTTAAGTTTTAGTTATTCCACGAAAGTTTAAATTAACTCTGATATTTAGAATTGTGCTTATAAGTAAATTCAATACACATGTATGGCACCAGGATTGGGGCCTTACAAGTTGCTATCAGAGCATAAGTTCGAGAGAAATAAGCATCATTTATGCTTAGACTCGAACATAGAATGGGATCAAGTGAAAGAAAAAAAGAAAGATGCCAGCCCAAGAAAACCATGTGTTACTTAAGCAAGCTTAGTAAAGGTAAGATACATGATTTACTTCATGTGTAGTGTAAAGAATGAGAAGAAGGTTAACTTAATGGCTAGCAATAGAAATATGTGTTTATATGTAATGATATGAAATGTTTGATTGATTGTCTAACTTTTTATAAATAGAACATAGCACAAGTGGACTCACAAAGGGAAGTGTATAGAACACAGAAAGTAACATGATTAGCTAATTACAACTGGCCTCTGTTATTAAATGTTTGCCTTACTATCCTGGTACTAAATAGTTCCTAAAGTGATGACGTTTTTGTTTTCTTATAGAACTTGAATGGATGGAGCAAGAAAGGTTACTGGACAGGAAGATCGTACGGGATGTCGTGGTAGGCCACGTATTGTCCCGATACCTTCTGAAGAACCGATTACGAACACCAGAGAGGAAGGAAGCACAGCTAGGCAAGACCAAAGTAACAACGAGGGGAATCAGCTTGATCTTTCTATTCAAGCTGCAATTGGTTAAGCTATGGCTAATGAAGTTAAATGGTTCTTTAAGTTGTCATTTGTTGCTTTTCAAAATATGTTTACTTAAGAAATGATTCAATTATAATAAAAAGGCAGGCACGTGTGCAACAAGCTGCGCCGTCACCCACTTTTGAATGACAAAACCAATCGTCCTAAAATCAAAGTTATGGTTCTTTAGCATCGATGAGTTACTTTGTTCATACTAATTATTTATTTGCTATTATTATTTTGTAAAGAGTCATAAAAAATTTCTAAGAACATGTCATGAAATCGAGATGACTTAACCTAACGTCCTAAATCATTTTTAAACCGACCAAAATTTCCCCCCCTCGTAAAATAAAACTAATGGAGCTGCCACTTATTGATGTTATTATATGATGCTACGTACCTAACCCGACCGACCTGATCCAAACTAGCCCCAAGAATTATGGTGTCATGTTAGGGAAAATTTTCAAAATAGGTATTTATGGAAAAGGATTTCATGTTTTAAATACCTTTTCTATATAATTCCAAAAATATGCATTATAAACTAGTCAGGGCGAGTAGGTTCTTAAACCAAACAAGAAGTTTACAGAACCAATAAAAACACGCCACGTAGCCATAAGTTGCCCAAAACGAGCAGCTCTATACTTGCTTAGTCTCCACGAGCACATTCCATGCATGTCTTGTTTACAACGCCCACGACTACTGCATAAGTGTTTTAATCGCGATGAGTCGTTTGACACGCGAAATACACTGGCAATAGTATTTTTACCAAATAAAACTAACTGGACCAACTATTTTACAAGCTATATGATTAGATCTTGGTCAACGACTGGTCCTTCTGATATACATGTCGAATTCGAGTAGTTTTTTTTACCTTTAACTTGTCTAAACTACTTTGTAACGCAATCAACTCGTGCCTACTAGTAGCTACTCGTGGTTACCTTTTAACTCGTTTCCATGGCTGGCCTTGAGGGTGTGTAAGCTGCACCCTCGGCTGATGTACAATTTTCTTGGGCCAAAATTATATATATATATATAGGATCAGGATCATGTGAGAACTTTTTGAAAATTGAGATATGAGAACCATTTTAGACCATAAAAAATTCAAAAAAAAAAAAAATCATAAAGCAAAAATAACATAAAAATAAAAAAAGTAAAAAAACTAAAGTTCTTATTTATCATCCTGGTTTCTAAAAAAACGTAAAAAAAAATTCTCGGTTTAGCTAAATTATACATATATGTATAATATATACATATATGTACACACATGTTTTTTTCCTATACACATATGTATAATTGAAGGTAAATGATAATGTACATATGTGTACATTACGTAACTAGAGATTATATGAAAGTATACATATGTGTATAGGTATAATACGAATTAAAAAAAATCGGTTTTTTTATTATACATATATGTATAATATACACACACATGTTTTTTCCTATACACATATGTATAATTTAAGGTAAATGATAATGTACATATGTGCACATTACATAACTAGAGATTAAATGAAAGTATACATATGTGTATAGGTATAATACGAATTAAAAAAAAAAAAAAATTCGATTTTTTAATGAAACCGGAATGAAATATAAGAATTTTGGTTTTTTTACTTTTTTAAAATTTTCGTTTTTTTTTGTTTTATAAATTTTTAAATATTTTTTTAAAGTTTTTTTAGTGGTCCAAAATGGTTTTCAAAATTCTAAATTTGCCAATAGTTCTCTTAGAATCCTTACCCATATATATATATATATATATATATATATAATAATTCTTATTTATTATAATTGCATTTTGACCCTTCTTAAAATTATTGGGCCCAAAAAGATTGTTTATTTATAATCCATTTGATAAATAGGGAAAGTGAATATGGGGTTGTTGCACATCTAACTTAGATGTGAAACCCATCAAACTACGTGTTTTTGATTAAATTCAATTAAAAAATTAATTTCTTCATTTTCATTCCTTTTTCTCTCACAGATCTGGCAATTTCGTGGTTAACAATTCCACAAATCACAATTCTCTTCACTAGTTTCTAGTTTCTACTGTTGAGTATTTTTATTTACGTTTGCCTATTTCAAATGAAGAAAATAACATACAATATGATATATAATATTGAACAAGAGAAACCCAACTAATTGAATTTTTGTTCCAGCTTATCGATTTGGACTTTGGAGAATGTGGAAGTAATTCTTTTTTTCTTTCTATAATTTTATTTAGATAGTGAGGATGGAATTCAATTACATTTCGATGATTTATAGCAACTAGACTGACAACACTCAAATTAATTTCTATCTATGTGAAGGGAAAACCGGAACTGAAAGTGAATAAATTAATTTTTTTAATTGGATTTAATCAAAATTACGTAGTTTTGATGAGTTTCACATCTAATTTATATATGTAACATATAACATCCCGAAATTTCCAAAATGATATTAATTATATTACTTAATAATAGAGGGAAAGTTTACTCGGGTTATCGGGAAATAAATAAATAGAGTAGGAGTTGGTATGGGTCGGGCTAGTGTTGGGTAATGGATATGGGTTATGGACCTGGGTTATGAAAGAAGGAAGGAGAGTCCATGGGCTTAAGCCCATGATCCCTAAATATAAATACCATTAACCACCATTCCTCATTTCCATACACCACCAAAACACACACGACCCGAACCAAAATCCGAAGGCGAAAACCCGAGCTTGTTGGTGCTGGAACGCCGTGACGGACCAAAACAACATCAAGGCTTAACCGTGTTCGTAGTTCGACTCGTTCAAGGTACGTTTATAGTTAGAAATCGTTCGTATAGGTTCGGTTTGATTTGAGAAATGATAGATCTGAGTTTGTATGGTAAAAACGAATCCAACAAAGCTAATCTTACTGAAAATGGTTATGATTTGATGGGTTAATCGATTGATAAAAAGAACCCGTAACCTATATGCCTAAATCGCACCCTTTAAACATCGATGTTAGGTCGATTTGATGGTTGGGGTTTGTAGGCGCTGGTCAGACGATTCCGTGGATACCTAAATCGAGTTATTTGGTTAAGAAACGAAGGATTTAAGAACGAACAGTAGCTGCAGACGACAACTTCGCCTGCAAGCTAAGTTCGCCTGATGAACTTCGCCTGCAAGCTAAGTTCGCCTGATGACAACTTCGCCTAAAGCCAAGTTCGCCTGATGACAACTTCGCCTAAAGCCAAGTTCGCCTGATGACAACTTCGCCTAAAGCTAAGTTCGCCTAAGGTTTAACTTAGCCTAAAGCTAAGTTCGCCTAAGGTTTAACTTCGCCTAAAGTCAAGTTCGATTAGAGAATAGATTAAAACGATAAGTAAAAGTAAGCTAATACTAGGCCACCAGATTAGATCAGGCGAGTATTGATACGTGTAACTTATACAGTCAGCCGAGCACAGTTAAAGAATGGATTTACAACTATCAGAGGAAGAAGCAGAGTTCAGGTGAGTTTCTAGCCCCATTTCCTTGCTATGTTTTCGGGGCTGTGTGCATACTCGATGTGAAGTGTGAATACACTTACCTTAAGTGGTAAGTGTATGCTATAGATGTTATATGAGGTATATATTTTATAATGCTTGTCGGTACGTGAACGATCTTCGGATATTGCACGTATCGCCAAGGATAGTAACTTCCAAGTGGTTGATAGTGTGTATGAATGTTATGATGTGACTTGTTTATTACGAAAATACTGAACTGATATGAAGTGTGATATAGGCAGGTAGAGGTAGAGTGTGTTAGAAGTGGCAAGAGTCTAGTAAGGGTGTTAGTGGCATAACGTGAGCGCGTGATAGGGAAAGCCTGTACGTGCCATCGTTATTATGTGTGTATGAATGTTGATGTTACTTGCTTAGTATGTAAATAATGTGCGGATAGGAAGTGGGTTATAGACAAGTAGAAGTATAGTGTGATAGAAGTGGATAGGGGTCTAGTAATAGAGTTAGGGGCATAACGTGAGCACGTGGTAGAGTGAGTCTATGCGTGTCTTCGTTATTAAAGTGGCACAAGTGGCATATGTGGCATAAAGTGGCATAAGTGGCATAAAGTGGCACAAGTGGCATAAGTGGCATAAAGTGGCATAAGTGACACAAAGTGGCACAAGTGGCATAAAGTGGCACAAGTGGCATAAAGTGGCATAAGTGGCATCAATGGTTAAGCTGTAGGAGTAATTAATTGGCTAAGCTGTAGGGATAATTAAGTGGTTGAGAAGTAGCGGGTTAGACAGTGGGTTAAGTGTCTTCGGACACGTATATGATGCATGTAGTGGTTGTATGATAAGTTGCTTGATTAACTAGAACTCACTCAGCGTAGCTGACTTTAGTATGCACGCAGGTGAGCTGATTATAGAGTTAGCATGAGGATGGCACATGGCCTGGATTGAACGGCTGGCATCTGAAGAAAGAAGAAAAGATGTTTTAAATATAAAGTTTTTGTTATGGTATCAAAGAAAAGATCTAATGTTTTGCAACAAATGATTGATGTTTTATATTCCGCGAAAATTTTTAATAAACTCTGATTTGCAGAACTGTGTTTATGAGTAAATCCGACGCTAAAGTAGGGCTACCGGGTTCGGGGCCTTACATAACAGCCCCATATTCACTTTTCCCTTGATAAATTTAGGTTATTAGCTTTATATATTTCGTTACTTGTTAGATCATATGGCTCATTTTATTCGGCTCGGCCTAGGTATATAAATTCTAGAAGATGGCCATTCTCGTTTCGGTTATGTTACATGTTAAACCAGTCGTACTTGTTTATTTGTTTTAAAATTTACTCCCAATAGTCGGTGCTTTGGTTACTTTACTCGGCCCCTTATTTTAATTGTCTAATCTACTCATTACAATATTTTTGTTACTAGTCAACTCGTCTTAACTATTTTGGCATAACATTAAGTTAGTTTTTTTTTTGTAAAATTACTCGTGCCGATGTATTTCATGTGCCAAACTACATGTCGCGATTAAAACACTTATACGGTAGTTGCGGGCGTTGTAAACGAGGCATGCATGAAACATGCTCATTGTAACATTCGTTATTTTTCGAATCCGAAACTCGGCCCGTTTTAAATTTTAGTTTCATATTCTATTGTTTATTTTATTATGTTTTTTCGTTGTGCGTATTCAAATCTATTTTATTCGTTAATGATTTTTTTTATATAACTATCAAGCATATGCATTTTAACCCCTCAAGTATAGTTTTACCCCTTTTTTTCACAACTAAACCTCGAGGACTAATTATGCCAATTAAACAAACTCCCTTTCTTTTCCCCTACCCCAACCCGTCTACGTAGCCCCCACCCCATTTCATTGCTAATCTTCAATTAAGCCGTAATTCAAGGAATTGACATGTTTATTTGTTTCTTGACCAACGCGTTAATGATCTATATGGTAAGCTTGGGTAATTGACAACCAAACCTTAACGAATTCGTTTAATTCTCTTCGACTATAACGCGGATTGATCAGACCTAGAAACACTATAAATACTCGTTTACGATTCAATTAAACTTACCCACTTATCAAACTACCTTAGATGTCCAAAATAAATTTTCTTTTAACTCTCCCGTTAACACACACATATATTAATGTTGATATATATTAATGTTGATTTTATTAATTAATTAATATTCATTTTATTTATCAATCATAAATACAAATTAATAATAACATAAAAGAACAATTTCAGTTACGTCTCTAATTCAACTTTATAAAGTAATATAAAATATATTTAACGCTTTATCAAATCCCAAATCCGTCATAAGTCTTGTAGTTGTAATTATTTCGTTATAATTAATTTATATTGTTAACAACTAGGAACTTTTGTCGACGTATCCCGAGGAACTCAACCACTTTTATCTAAATTTTATCGTCATCTCATCTTCGTTAATTCACTTGTCAAGGTAAGTTTACATACCCCTTTTTCCATCTTTTATATTTTGGGGGTAGCATGTATACCTTATTCACTTAACTCATGTTTTATTTCCTCATCTATTCAAAACATAATTTAATTTATGTTTATGTGTGATTATTGCGTGCTTTATAATTATGCTCTATGCGCCTAAGTGTTTTCTTTATGTTTGGTGGTTGGTATCTCATCCTCATCTATTCTCATCTAGTATGATTATACATTTACCCAAGTACATTGATTTTGTAACCATAGGAATGGTCAACATCTATTTATTTGCTTACATTTTCATAAGTTTTGTAATGCTGATCATTTACATATGAATTGTGATTTACCTATAGATATATATATAACTAAAACTTATATATTCTCACCAACATTCGTATTGACAAACTCTATTTTTATACATGCTACAGGTTCAAGTATTTGATATATTCAAGATCGAAGATAGTTAGTTGACCTTAGGATATTTGTTTAAATTACAAGTTATGATGTATTTACTTATTGAATTTGTGTACTTGTTTAGTGTTAATGAAGTTAAATAATTATTGTCACTCTAATTAGTATCTTTTGAGCTATTGTCCAATCAATACGTTACGCCTCGGCATGTTCCGCCTTTGGTCGGGGTGTGACAGATTGGTATCAGAGCCGAAGGCTATATGATAAGTGGTTAGATATAACGACCTAGTAGCATGTTTAGGGTCCCTATACGTGATATGCCTTTACGTGTTTGAACCCTAATTTATATGATTCATGATTGATTGCAGTAGCTTAAATATTATTTAATGATTTTATATTACTCTTGTACATAAAGCACACACAATTCCGAGGCTATGCCTCACTCTCAAAATTATTTTCAAAACCCTAGTTATTATTTTAAAATTGGGAAATTCCTTCAGAATTCCCACCATTTTTACTCCCCTCTCCTTGAGGATGATTCGTGTAATGGATACGTAGTAACTGTAAGGGGGACACACCTGCACACCGATCCCTTGACACCAAGGCTTGCGAGCCTAAGGAATTGCAATGTGCATAAATCTTGATCAGCCGCGAGACCTGGTTGCCTTCCTAGAGGGTGAGGTGTGAGTTTGAAACTTGTTAAGCCAAAGCATATTACACCAAACGTTCACGAATCTACTACCCTCATTGTATCAATCGTGGTTATGTGCGATAACATCCTTAAATCATAACCGAATTCAAGGTAATACGTGGCTAAACTCGGTTCTTCCTTATAATATTTTAGTTGAAAGAATTGGTGGGAAAGCCATGGTGATACATGGATACTCCAACCATTCATCTTAACACCCTTATCTTGATTTCAATCAATTTTAAATATTTTGTTGGAAAATTAAGCCATGGTGATACATGGATATTTCAACGATGAACTTTTTTTTTGCTTAAATTTTTGATTTTGTTATGAACGATTATTTTCATGTACATCTCAATCCACCGTTTAAATTTTACTATTTCATTTAATTATCAATTTTATCAATACTTCAAGTTAAGGCTAATAAAAATTTCTTTTTTGTACCTTCATGAATTTTCAGAAAAAAACTTGAAATTTTGCAATTTATCCCAAAAGCTAATAAATTTTTCAAAATTTCGTCCTTGTAGCATGTCTTCCTCCCGCCCCATCAACTGTAACCGTCGCACTGGCAACTCTGGCCGCAGCCTGTCGTCCCGCATTACGAAGGGAATCGTTGAAGCCCTCCCAATACTCATCTCTCAACTCCAAACCGTGAATGCTTCCGTAAACCCAAACCCAGTTGTTTGCTCATTCAAGCAATTTAAGAATGCTAACCCGACCGACTACTTTAGGACCGAGGGTGCTACCACCCTCCTCCAATGGTTTGAGCACGTGGAAAGTGTGTTCATCCGTTGTGCGTGCCCGGAAGAAAATAAGACCACATACGCCTCAAACGTTTTCAAATGGAGTGCCCTTACTTGGTGGAATAGCAAAAAGAAAGCCCTTGGGGCTGAGGTTGCCATAACCTTGCCATGGGATGACCTTAAGAAACTCATGCACAATGAATTTTGTCTAAAATATGAGCTCCAAAAGTTGGAAGAAGAGTTTTGAAATTTAAGACAAGAAGGTGGTGACAATGTGTCCTACAACGACCGGTTCCAATATTTGAACCTCCTCATCCCGCACATGGTCACTCCCTTGGAGCGTGCCATTGACAAGTACATCATGGGTTTGCCAATGCAAATCCAAGATTCTGTTCTAAGTCGTGACCCGAAGGATCTTCATGATGCCATTACCCTAACCGGCACCCTCACCGAGAACCACGTTAAGGCTGGGACCTTGACGCGGAAGAAATCCAAAGAGCCCAATGATAAGCCCGCATCCGAGCCTGCCAAAGAGTCCAAGACCGAATCATCTAAGCCCGAATCCTCCAAACACAATAACAACTCACCCCATTACCGCAACAACAACAGAAAGTCAAATTCCCAAAACTATGTCTTGGCCCAACAAGCCCAACCACCAAGAAGCCCTACGCAGGACCCCACCCTTTATGTGATACGTGTAAATTCCATCATTCACCTCAAGTGTCGTCAATGCACTCATTGCGGTCGTTTTAGTCACCTCTTTACCACATGTCGTGAACTCAACCAACCTATGATTCAACGATTTACCTCACCTCTTACCCAACCCCAAGCTCTACCTTATGCTCAACCGTTTACTCAAACACTATCAACTATTAGAGCTTGTTGTGGAGATCCTAGCTGTCACACCCCAACCTAAGGCGGAAATGCCGGGGCGTGATCCGATTGCTCACAGCTCGAAAATACTATCATAAATATAAATGACAATATCTAATTAATTATTTTGTTCAAATAATACACACAATAATCAAATACAACCAAACAATTCAAATAAATAAATAAATACAACAAGTCTAAATCCATGTATGTCTTCATTATAATCCTAAGGTCTTTCTAGGTGTCCATACTTCAACTTCAAGCAACTTGCATATGTGTAGAAACTTGAGTTTTGTCAACAAACATGTTGAGTGAGATGATCACCAATTTTGACACAACAAATAGTTATATAATAAATAAATAATAAATGATAAGTGTTAAATGCGCAAACCAATCTATGTGGTAATAATCAATCAAACCTTAACAAACCAAAACCAAGTTGTACTCGTGTGCTAATGAATCGTTGCCAAGCGAATCGGGCATTGATTACAGTGACTAGATTGTCGGTTTACCTTCGCCAAGCGAACCGGGCTTCGGTTACTAAGACGGTCGTATGATCATACTAATGAGAACCCTCTACAAGGGTATATGTTGGACCTCTCCGAACGTTATCAAGTAAACAATTAAACATGTAGCAATTAGCAAATAGCATTCAACTGATATTCACACAATAATTATGTTTACGATTTTTGAGTATATATATAGAATAGAAAATATGAGTAAGTACGCATACGACCCCAAAGCATTTGAAAACAATATATAAAAAGGGGAATGATCAAACTCATCTTAGATTAAAGGCAAGTGATTAATAAACACGATAATTGAGTTAACGAATAAACGAGTCGTCCAATACGCGTCAAACGAGATAACGAATCAGAGCCTGAAAATTTGTGATATGATACTATAAATAAAAACGAACTTAATGCCGCTGGAATTAATCCAAACGGATGAGTAGAACTCTAGTTATGTTGAATTAAATGTTTAAGCGAGTTGGCAGTCGAGTTTTGGGCAGTAGCCTTAAAATTACGTTTTGAAAATAAAATTCTTCTGGACCGAATGTTGAATCCGACCAGAAGCATGAGAAAATGCAAAGTCAAACTTGTTGACTGTTTTACCCTTTAGCAGGTTTTAAGCGAATCGACCAGTCAACACCCTTCAATCATTGAAATTGATTGAAGGTTATTGACTAGAGAATATGTTTGAACGATTTTACAGTTTACAACTTACCCGGAAATTGAAAGGAATGATAAGAAACGGAAGTCAAAGGTCCTTAAGTTTGCAAAGTCAACGAACAAGTCTTGAATCTTTAACGTATATGCAAAAAAACCGAAGGGTTGGAGAATGAACAGAGGTAAGGGACGGCTGGAGGATGTTCCTTAGGGTTTTATTAAAGTTTACAGCAGATGGTTATGTCTTGTTTATATAGAAAAATATAAAACGAACTAATTATGGCTTTTGGCCCGTTTAGGCAAGTAAATATGGTTTAAAGGAAATAATCATCAATTTATTCATAAAGATCTGATCTTAAGCAGAGGAAAACGATTTAGGACTTGTATTTACTTATATGATGTTTACTTGGACCTTAATTCACTCAAACATGCCTAAAATAAACGATTTTATACCATAAATGAGTTAGGAAACGAACTAGAACTTAAATGATCTGTGCAGGGATGCCATAGCGCCTCGTGGCGGCCACCACCCTTGGTGGTCGCGCAGCGCCCCGGCCACAATGGGTGGAGTTTCATTTTTGTCACAAACTGCCCCTATACTTTGTTAAATAAGCATACTTGAACTAGTTTTAGTATAATTTGGTTTTGAACATTGATTGGAATACAAGGGCCTAAAGTGAACACTAGGAAACTTATTTACTTATAATTATTTGATTTTTATTAATATTAAGGTCTAAAATGTTCTCGAGTCGGGTTATACGCAAACGAATACGGGTTTGAAAATCCGAAATGTTACGCTAGCCATTTCCGCAATGCATGCCCAAGACTCGCACACATGAACCAAATTCAATTTTACCCAACCCAAACCACTCAATATCAAGCTTACCAAGCCCATGTATATCCAAACCATTTTACCCAAGCCCATTTCAACCAAGCCCAAGTCTAAGCCCCACCTTTCAAGAATACATGCTACAGAAGAGACATTTATTTTATCAAGTTCTATTTTATTTTAAACCTAATGTAATAACTTCAATTGAATGCCAAGTTTTGTTACGAATGAAATCATGGTTATTATAATTATATTCGATCTCTCATTTATTTCTATTATGTCATTTATTGCACTAATTATTGTTACGCAATTTATTATAACATTTCAAGTGGTCTATGACCAGTTTTTACCGGGACTATGTGCATAGTGATGCGCATGGTTATCTAATAGTACCATATTCGTATCGTGAACTACCTATGACCGATTTCTTACAAACGTTTTGTTTTAGAAATTGGGACTGTGAACATGTGTTGTGCATAGTTATCTAATAGGAGTCATATGTACAAATTTTATTTCGATATTTTAATGCATGACTACCGAAATTTACCCAAAACTCACCTCATTCTCATGGTACTCTTTTCTCATCTGATTTTATAATCTTGACTTCAAGCCTCATCTATTATTATATTTCTTTAATCATGTGATTCGTTTGTTGTGTGAACCTATCTATGTGAATACTTATTCGCGAATTTTGTTGTCATCTCAAGTACTCATATGCATTGAATGTATGAATTATTCATTTAATTTCAAAGTTTCTTCCATTTATTTATTTCATTTTCTTGTTATTATTTGTTATGATTAACTTCAACCATTTCGTATATTTTGCAAAGTTGTTACTATTTATTTATGATCATCAAGTTTCACAAATTTATTTAGTTTCAATTCTCTTGAGCAATTAATTCCATTTAAATTTTGATTTAAAAAAGTTTCCTTTTACCTTGTTTTCGAACCTACACAATGGGACAAACTATGCGCATCATGCGACGATCTAAATAATTATGAGTGCACGCGTAATTATCAAAATCCTAGCATGGGGCTCATAGTGAATACGGTTGTGTGTCATAACCCAGAACTTAGGGTGATTTTGGGAAACGGTACAAATATCAACGCGATAAGAGTACGTTGGATACGCCGCTGGTACATCCTATATATAAGTGTCCTTATTATATTTTCCGTTTGTAGCGTTACTGGGGTCATTTGAGGATCTGTGTTATAAAGATAAAAAAAAAATAAATTCTTGACTCTTAATTTTCTTCCTTATGTTATGTTTTCTTTAATTTTGGGACGAAATTCTCAAAAAGTTGTGAATAACGTAACGTTCGTTATTTTTCGAATCCGAAACTCGGCCCGTTTTAAATTTTAGTTTCATATTCTATTGTTTATTTTATTATGTTTTTTCGTTGCGCTTATTCAAATTTATTTTGTTCGTTAATGATTTTTTTTATATAACTATCAAGCATATGCATTTTAACCCCTCAAGTATAGTTTTACCCCTTTTTTTCACTACTAAACCTCGAGGACTAATTATACCAATTAAACAAACTCCCTTTCTTCTCCTCTACCCCAACCCGTCACCCACGCAGCCCCCACCCCATTTCATTGCTAATCTTCAATCAAGCCGTAATTCAAGGAATTGACATGTTTATTTGTTTCCTGACCAACGCGTTAATGATCTATATGGCAAGCTTGGGTAATTGACAACCAAACCTTAACGAATTCGTTTAATTCTCTTCGACTATAACGCGGACTGATCGGACCTAGAAACACTATAAATACTCGTCTACGATTCAATTAAACTTACCCACTTATCAAAGCACCTTAGATGTCCAAAATAAATTTTCTTTTAACTCTCCCGTTAATACACACACACATATATATTAATGTTGATTTTATTAATTAATATTCATTTTATTTATCAATCATAAATACAAATTAATAATAACATAAAAGAACAATTTCGGTTACGTCTCCAATTCAACTTTATAAAGTAATATAAAATATATTTAACGCTTTACCAAATCCCAAATCCGTCATAAGTCTTGTAATTGTAATTATTTCGTTATAATTAATTTATATTGTTAACAACTAGGAACTTTTGTCGACGTATCACGAGGAACTCAACCGCTTTTATCTAAATTTTATCATCTCATCTTCGTTAATTCACTCGTCAAGGTGAGTTTACATACCCCTTTTTCCATCTTTTATATTTTGGGGGTAGCTGTAAGGCCCCGAACCCGGTGACCCTACTTTAGCGTCGGATTTACTCATAAACACAGTTCTTCAAATCAGAGTGTATTAAAACTTTTCGCGGAATATAAAACATCAATCATTTGTTACAAAACATTAAATCTTTTCTTTGATACCATAACACAAAACTTTATATTTAAAACATCTTTACTTCTTTCTCCAGATGCCAGCCGTTCAATCCATGCCGTGTGTCATCCTCATGCTAACTCTATAATCAGCTCACCTGCGTGCATACTAAAAGTCAGCTACGCTGAGTGAGTTCTAGTTAATCGAACGCCATACAATACATACACATACACACATATCCGTAGATACATATCCATACTTCACTAGTTACCCTTCTGTTCTACATACATACTTGCTACCATACATACATACATATCTACAATCACTAACCTCAGTCTACCGAGAGTACGTTCATAGTTCACCGTCTATACCTGTACTCAAGGTCGTGAACACGTATAAGGTTCGCAGTCCTTACTTATGTTCACCATTTATGGTACGTACAAGGATCGCGGTCCTTCCCTATACCATAGTACATCCACAACACGTACAAGGTTCGCAGTCCTTCCCTATGTTGCAACCTAATTCACAGCACGTACGAGGTTCGCAGTCCTCCCCTATGCTACAAAATCAGCACGTATAAGGTTCACAGTCCTTTCCTATGCTGAAATACATCCACAACACGTACAAGGTTCGCAGTCCTTCCCTATGTTGCAACCTAATTCATAGCACGTACGAGGTTCGCAGTCCTCCCCTATGCTACAAAATCAGCACGTATAAGGTTCACAGTCCTTTCCTATGCTGAAATACATCCACAACACGTACAAGGTTCGCAGTCCTTCCCTATGTTGCAACCTAATTCATAGCACGTACGAGGTTCGCAGTCCTCCCCTATGCTACAAATACAGCACGTATAAGGTTCACAGTCCTTTCCTATGCTGACGCCTATCTACATTACGTATAAGGTTCGCAGTCCTTATCTACGTTTACATATATCATCTACTTCACGTATAAGGCTCGCAGTCCTTAACTACGCCATCACCAGCCGAGTCTATGTCCGACAGAAGCTAGAGGGATTTGCCATCCTAACTTACTATGTCGAACGTAGAACTCACATGCCATTCGTGTACCTATATACACATACTTACATTATAACATAAGAACACTCTAGGCATTCTTTACCTCATTCATTTAACAACCATACCCCTTGTCGTTACGTGCAATATGCGAAGATCGTTCACGCCCCGACAAGTATTCATTTGAAATATTCATACATCTTCGATATATAATATTCGTACCTTTATTTTTAACCTGACAGTACGCGCAATATCCGAAGATCGTTCGCGTACCGACAAACAATCATTCATATCTATCACACATATCACATATGACATACACTTATCACTTAGGATAAATGTATTAACAACACATCGAGTATGCACACAGCCCCGAAAACATAACAAGGAATGGGGCTAGAAACTCACCTGAACTCTGCTTCTTTCTTCTGATAGCTGTAAATCCCTTCTTTAACTGAGCTTGGCTGACTGTACAAGTTACACGTATCAATACTCTCCTGATATAATCTGGTGGACTAGTATTAGCTTACTTTTACTTATCGCTTTTAATTTATTTCCAAATCGAACTCGGTTTTAGGCGAAGTTAAACTTTAGGCGAACTTAGCTTTAGGCGAAGTTACCAGCTAGGCGAACTTAGATTTACAGCGAAGTTGCCATCAGGCGAACTTAGCTTGCAGGCAAAGTTAAACCTTAGGCGAACTTAGCTTTAGGCGAAGTTACCAGCTAGGCGAACTTAGCTTTACAGCGAAGTTGCCAGCAGGCGAACTTGGCTTCAGGCGAAGTTGTCATCAGGCGAACTTGGCCTCAGGCGAAGTTACCAGTTAGGCGAACTTAACTTTACAGCGAAGTTGCCATCAGGCGAACTTAGCTTGCAGGCGAAGTTCATCAGGCGAACTTAGCTTGCAGGCGAAGTTCATCGCTTTGAAGGCGAAGTTGCCCAGATCAGCCACTGTTCGGTTTCTGTCCAGCATTTTTGGGCGATTTTAACACTCTTGCTATGGTTCGACATCACCCACTACGTTCCCGACCATTTTCGGTCGTATCTACAATATAAAACTTAGATCTTTAAACTTCAAAGATCAAGAATCATACCTTTTTGAGCTTGTTTGGATCTCGTTTAACTTGTTAACACAACTAATCGCTCTCTCTCTCTCTCTCGGATCTGCCCGTTCCTCTCCTCGGATCTGCCCGGTTCCGGCCGCCGGCGAAGTTGTGGTGTAGTGTGTTTTTGGAGTGTGTTTGGAATAGGTGGAAATGGAAGATATTTTTGGGTTTAGGGGATATTTATATCCCTGAAATCCCATGGATCTAAGGCCCATTCTCGTTTAACCCATCTCAATTAATCTAAGTCCATGGTCCGCTCCTTAATCGATATTAATTAATCACGCGAAATCACTAAACATAACTTCCTTTATTCAACATTAAAATTTTAGGATGTTACAGTAGCATGTATACCTTATTAACTTAACGCATGTTTTATTTCCTCATCTATTCAAAACATAATTCAATTTATGTTTATATATGATTATTGCATGCTTTATGATTATGCTTTATGTGCCTAAGTTTTTTCTTTATGTTTGGTGGTTGTTATCTCATCCTCATCTATTCTCATCTAGTATAATCATACATTTACCCAAGTACATTGATTTTGTATCAATAGGAACGGGTCCACATCTATTTATTTGCTTACATTTTCATAAGTTTTGAAATGTTCATCATTTACATATGAATTGTGATTTACCTATACATATATAAAATTAAAACTTATGTATTCTCACCAACATTCGTGTTGACAAACTTTATTTTTATACATGCCACAGGTTCAAGTATTTGATATATTCAAGATCGAAGATAGTTAGTTGACCTTAGGATATTTATTCAAATTACAATTTATGATGTATTTACTTATTGAATTTGTGTACTTGTTTAATGTTAATGAAGTTAAATAATTATTGTCGCTTTAATTAGTGTCTTTTGAGCTACTGTCCAATCAATACGCTACTTCCCGGCATCCGCCTTTGGTCGGGGTATGACACTCATGGCGACTAAAGGAGTATGGAACGTGCTCGTTTCGGATAGTTTATTGCCACATGGCGTGTTTATATTGGTTTCGTAAACTAGTCGTTTCGTTTAAGAACCTACACCCCGACTAGTTTATAATACGTATTTTAGAATTGTATAGAAAATGTGTTTAAAAGTTGAAATCCTTTTTCATAAATACCTATTTTGGGAATTCTTCTGTTGGGTTATTAGAATTCTAAGTACCGAAAAATAATGAACCCAAAGAAAAAAATTTTTGGCTCCACCATTGTTCAATTCGTACCAAACTGAACCAATATCGACCGGGCATTGGTACCGACACAAGTATTCATTTTTTGGTTTGATTTTCAGTTCAAGTTTTGATAATATTCATTTGAATTTAATTTTTCTCTAATAAATTGAATTCGTCAATTTTTTTTAAAAGTAAGCACACATTTATGTTACCAATATTCTTTTCAAATTATTTTGATATAAATTTTAGGGCTTGGATCAAATGCAATTGACTTTTATTGTGAGAAATGTAAAAATAACTAGAGTAATTTTGTTAACATTAGGGTAATGATTGTTGGGTCAAGTTATTTTACAAAGGGGAACAACAATGAGAATAATGAGAATGATTTGTAGCCATAAAAAATCCCCTAAAAAACACTGAAAAATTAATTAAAAAATCATAACTCAAATTTGAATACAAAAACGAAATAACGCCGAACAAAATATGACAGTGTTAAGCAATATAACACAATATCAAGAAAAAAAATATACAATTAATGACGAAAATATACATAAAATACGATAATAAACAAAAAGACACAATGATCTTTTTACTCAATATTGTGTCTTTTTCGAGATTTTTTTTTAAAAACGAGGAAGACAGTGAAAACATTTTTGTGTTTTTAATTGTTTTGGTTATATATATATATATATATATATATATATATATATATATATATATATATATATATATATATATAATATATATAAAAGGGTTCAAATAAGAATAAGAAGTTTCCTAAGAATGGTAAGAACCAATAGATTTTTGACATGTGGCATTATAACCTATAGTGAAAGAATAATTCTAGGAAACTATGTCGGTTATAAAGGTGAAAGAGTAATTCTAGGAAACTATGTTGGTTTTTGGTAATTTTAAATTTCAACCATTGATTAACATGATCCAATGGCTATGATTTATTCCTACTCTTTCACCACTATAATCGACATAGTTTTCTAGAATTATTCTTTTACCATATGTTTTAATGCTAAATGTCAAAAATCTATTGGTTCTTACCATTCTTAGGAAACTTTTTATTCTTATTATATATATATATATATATATATATAGGGGAGGGTTATCCTAAAAACAAGTAGTTTCCTAGGTTGACTAAGAATAAAGCATAGCCATTGAATCATGTTAATCAATGATTGAGATTTAAAATTACCAAAAACCGAAATAGTTTCCTAGAAAATTACTATTTCACCATTATAACCGATATAGTTTCCTAAAATTATTCTTTTATCATAGGTTTTAATGCCAAATGTCAAAAATCTATTGGTTCTTACCATTCCTAGGAAACTATATATATAGAAAATGTTTCAAATAAGAACAAAGAGTTTCCTAAGAATTGTAAGAACCAATAGATTTTTGACATTTGGCATCAAAACCTATGGTAAAAGAATAATTATAGGAAACTATGTCAGTTATAATGGTGAAAGAGTAATTCTAGAAAACTATGTATAGGGGGTTATAGTAAAAAGAAGTAGTTTCCTAGGAAGACTAAGAATAAATCATAGCCATTGGATCATGTTAATCAATGGTTGAGATTTAAAATTACCAAAAACCGACATAGTTTCCTAGAATTATTCTTTCACTATAGGTTATAATGCCACATTTCAAAAATTTATTGGTTCTTACCATTCTTAGAAAACTTCTTATTCTTATTTGAACCCCTATATATATATATATATATATATATATATATATATATATATATATATTATATATATATGGGGAGGGTTATAGTAAAAGGAAGTAGTTTCCTAGGAAGAGAAGGAATACATCATAGCTATTGGTCATGTTAATCAATGGTTGAGATTTGAAATTACCAAAAACCGACATAGTTTTCTAAAATTATTCTTTTACAATAGGTTTTAATGACAAATGTCAAAAATCTATTGGTTCTTACCATTCATAGGAAACTCTTTATTCTTATTTGAACCCTTTTCTATATATATATATATATATATATATATATATATATCGGGTTATGATTTTTTTTATATTTTTTTTATGGCCACAAATCTATCGCACACTTCTCATTTTTATCTTCCTTTACATTTTAATTTTACCCAATTATTGTTACACCATAACTTCTAAACTAGAGTAATTATTATTACACTATTTGATTTTCTATAACATAATTACTATAGTTGAAAGCAAATTTTTTACTTTTTTTATTTTTACTAAAGGTCATCTTATTTTGAATTTCATGCCAAAATCACATATAATATTATTAACCGTCGTCCCATGTTTAACCGCCATGTGATTTCCGCGTATATTGCATCCTCTTCGTTTTGCGTGTATCTCATAAGACACACACACACTCTCTATCCCGCCAATTTTCGTTACTTGAAATAACGAGGAATAAAGAATCAGATATCAACAAATAATTCAGTTTATGGTTGGATTTGGTATAGATGAAATGGCAGTAAATGAATGGATCAATGGGTATTTAGAGGCGATATTGGACAGTGCATCTTTAAATAATAAAGACAATAAAAAGACGAATTTGCGTGATCAAGTGCGGTTTAATCCGACAAAATATTTTGTTGAAGAAGTAGTTACCGGAGTGGAAGAGACTGATTTGCATCGGACATGGATTAAAGTTGTGGCGACAAGAAACGCAAGATAAAGGACTTCTCGACTTCAAAACATGTGTTGGCGTATATGGCATCTCATTCGCAAGAAAAAACAGGTACTTGTAAACCAGAACCGTGTTGACAAGGGTTATAATAATTTTTTATTCTTTAAAAATC
>NW_027498718.1:0-63498 GCF_021521415.1 Bidens hawaiensis | reverse complement strand
GCTGGTAAAAAAGAATTTATTTACGTTCAATATATTTTTTTATTACCGGATCCGGCTTAACACATACAAACTTAAACTTTAGTAACTTTATGCTTTATCAACGTTTCATCACGGTACACTGGTTAACATATATCAATCCTCTCGCTACAATGAGCGAGCCATTTACTAGTTTAGTAAATAAATGTATATTTATATATAAATATAATATTACTTGATGCTCTAACATTTATAAGTTCTTATAGATTCGTGTTGAAAAGGAAATAAAGGAAAACGACAAATATTTTGAAATGTGGTCTGATCCAATAACAAGATTGTATGGAGCAGAGCACGGAGGTCTAACTTGTACAATTTCTCGCATAATAGGTAATTACATTAATATATGTATGTGTGTACGATTTTTTTCCTATATTTGTATAAATAACATATATAAAAGCTAATTTGTATGTAGAGTTTATAGCTCCATCACAAGTTGTCGGAGGAAACTAGCCTAAGTGTGGGTAAACGTGAACCAAACTAGCCTAAGTGTGGATGCGTCGAGTGCATCTCACGTCAATTATGCAAAGGTTCAGGTTGCAAATGTTCAGGTAATTTTAAATTAGTATGGTTTAACTAAAATCAGTTTTGGTCAACATTGACCATCAAAAAGTCAAACATTTCAAAAAGTCAACACTGCTATAAAATCAAAATAGACAAGATAAACGTACATCAATCTACATTTCACTGTACAATCAATCTGGTCTATTTTGATCTTTTAGCAGTGCTGACTTTTTTGGAATGTTTGACCTTTATAGATATAGATATAAATCTATAATTGAATAAAATGTGTTTGAGTTGTTTCGTTATTGGTTTTGGATTTAACTAAAAAATGTGTGCGGGGTGTTCGATTTTGAGCTTACATATGATTGAACAAAAAATAAGGTTAAGTTTTTTTGGGTATTCAAAACTAAGACGATAAATATTTGTGTTATTTTTATTTTCAGGTTTGGGTTATTTTGGGCCAAGTTTGGTTATTATTTGGGTTAGTTCATGTTAGTTTGTTTGGTTTTTGTTGCGTCTGTTCAGGTTTTGGTTTGTTTGGGTTGTTTTTGGTTTGTTTGGGTTATTCTAACCTGCATTTATTTATTTTTTTATTTAGCTAGACTCGAAAATGGCTAAACTAAATGAGCTTGGCGATTTGATTATGAGATTAATGCTGAAACTTTGAATAGATTGTTTGTAAGGGCCAATTGATTATCATACATAATCTTTGATTTATGTATTTTGATAATGTTAGGTTATTTAAACATGTAAAATTTGTATTTTGGTGTAAAAAGATTTTGATGTTGCTAGATAAATTGTATCTTGATGTTGCTGGATTATTTTTAATTTTAGATAAGATGAATTATTAGCTATAAAGCTGAATAATAAGCTGATTTGTTGTTACTATAAAACCGCTATAAACATTGGAGCTAGACAAACTGGTGTATATGTATATATTGGAGCTGGAAATACCGTTGTATATGTTTGAGCTGAAAACCACTTCTGAAGAGGTATGTACCCGCCTCAACACGGAGCAAGGCGGGTCAACCCACAAGATAAAGACAAGAAGCTTGAAATCAAGACATTTTGAAGGCGCAAAGCCAAAACCTATGCGCATGGCGCATATCACATATGCTCATGCATCACATGCTCAGGCATCATATGCCCAGGCACCACACATGCTCAGGCATCATATGCCCAGGCACCACACATGCTCAGGCATTATATGCCCAGGCACACATATGCTCGCGCATCACATATGCTCACGCATATCACATATGCGCGCGGCGCATCAGCGCGCGGCGCATATCACATGCTCGTGCATACCACATCTGCGCATGAAACATCTGCGCGTGAGAATAAAGAGAAGACCTCGCGCATCCTCAGGATTGGCGCATATCACACATGCACATAATCAACCTCGTCCTTATCCAAATCAGGATTAGGGCAACCTTGATTGTGCACGTCAGACAACCTTCCAGAAGGTATCTTTTTAAAGAATAAGAATATGCTGATGTTGACAGCTGCCAAATGAAAGGTGGACAACTCAGCATAACCCATGTGCTACCACGTGATTATAACCAATGAGAAAGCACCAGGTGTCCCAGAGGACACGTGGCACAGAGCAATTGGAGGAGGCCAACAAGGCTGAGCCCAATCAGTGGAAACCCTAGCACTATAAATACAGCATCAACTCCACAAGGAGGCAGACTGAATGATACACATTCATTCACATTCAATCATATTCAATTACATTCACTCACAGACAGTTACAGCAAGTAACATACACAACCATACAGAGTATTCAGCTATCAAGCAATACTCTCCAGATTTCCTTACTCTCATATTATTATCTTCTCCACAAATACTTATTCTCACACCGGAGGGTTACCCCAAAGAGGACCCCTCTGTCCCTTTCTGAGGGGTAAGTTGACGGTGCTGTTCATTTTGTAGGTGGAAGAACCCAGATCCAAGAAAACCATCGGTGAAATAGTATAATCACACCCGAGGAAAGTAGATCGTCTACCAGTGAGTCGATCCACGCTTCTTCAACTTCAAACAACACCGCTGTAAAAATCTGGAAACCGCTTCAAAATAAAATAGTTGTTTAAGTGTTGTTTTATTCCGAATACATTGAGGCTATCTACATGGTTAAGAACCGTTTTTTTAACAGCAAAACACCGCTATTAATATGCTCTTTTTGTACTAGTGTACTTAAACGTACGGAAATGATTACTTAGATACATTCTCTCCGGTAGCCAAGTTTCACACTATCTGAGTTTATTGTCGCAAATGAGGGATGACCTCTTCATCAATTTGAGGTTAAAAATGCCTTCCTACAAGGATGTTAAAAGGAAGAAGTTTACATGGACGCCCCTCCTGGATACATAAAAAATTTCAAGACAAAGAAAGTATAGCGTTTGAAAAAAACTCACTACGGGCTTAAACAATCTCCTCGAGCTTGGTTCAACAAATTTACTATTGCAATGAAGAGAGATGGTTTTGACATGTGACATTCGTCAATTTCGGGTCTTGATTGTATTCGTTTATCATGTAAACCGACCTGTTTTGTAAACCGAAACTTTTGATATAATCAAAATGATGGATTTTATGTTACAATACTGTTTTATACTTGTTGGGTCTCAAAAACATCCTTTTCGGTTATTAAAATTCCTTAAAAACGCTTAAAACCAATTCCAGGGACAAAAATTGTCATTTTCCAGAGTTTGAATATTGCTGGCCACCCACCCCATAGCGTGGCGCAATGGGGGTGGCCAATCCCCATCGCGTAGCGTGATGACATACCGGTCAGATTTGTTGTTTGTTATTGTTTGTGGTTTATTTCCTTTTATCCAAATCCGATTTTTACCAATTAGACCTAATGTAAGACCCTTTCAATCTTATCCTACTTATACACTCCCTCATGCTTCATTAATCCCTGCTCACACTTTATCTTCTCTCTCAAATTCTTAAGATTTAAGGTTGTTTTTCATGTTCTTGGCAGTTTGACTTTCAACCTTAGTCTCTCATTTTAATTAACTTGTTAGCTTTTATTAATACTTGAAGATGGTTATACCACACATACATATATATAATATACACCCGTTGTTACCTTTGGTGGTCACTTCCTCAGTCTTGGTCGGTGGAGTGTCGGGCCTCGTAAGGCAGGTCTACATGGAGGACTTACGTAGTCCTTGATATTATATAATTATATAACTTGTTTATGCTTACTAACCATGTTTAACTTCTGCCCATTTTAGTTTGTATATCATATTTATGAAGTTTTATGGTTATGGGTTTGTAGAGACTAGCCTCGGTTTAACCGTAAATAGCTCTAAACCGTAAACCGAACTTTGTTTACTAGTTTTGTTAAATAATTGTATAAACATGCTTCATGTTAGATTTAAGTTTCTAAAATCATTTTTATGAGTTCCATGGTTATGGGTTTGTAGAATCTAACCTCGGTCTTAACCCGAAACAAGATCTGAACCGAAAACCGAACTTTCGTTAAAGACTTTATTGTTAACTTTTTGATTGTAAAACTTAAGTATCATCATTAATAAATTATTTACAAGTTTCAAGGATTTAAATAAATTTTCCTCTATTTAATCATATTAACCCTCAATCAAAAAATTCACATTTATATAATTTTATTTGTCCGTTATGATTAATTCTCATATGTTTTGAATTCACATAGTAATGTTATTTTATTTTGATTTCACACCACTATTTTCATTACAAGATTTCGACTATTGTGATTTTTCTTCAATTTAAGTTAATATTCGAATTTCTCCTAATGATCTTCGATATGCCATATTTGTTCATTTAGACTTTTTATAAACAAAATTCTTATCACATAAATTTCACCATATTAAAAAGGTTTTATGATAAATTTTACCTTGATTTTTCAATTAAACTCCCATTACATAAATTTTAAATTGTCTTTAAAGTCCTTATACAAGATTTCATAAAATTTTATAATTCTTTTATAACAATCTCGTTTATTTTAAACTATCATTTCACAATATCGATTATTTAAATTTCCCACGATGTTTTAATTAAACCATATTATATAATAAACATAGTAGAAATTTTCATTACCCCAAAATTTATTCTCATAACAACTTTCATTATGAATTTTTGACTTATTATAACTTTTCACAAATAAAATTTGTATTATACGATTCAACTTGTTTTAAATTTCGTAAGACAGTTTTGCCTTGATTTTTCAAGAAATTCACAAACTCATAGCTTGTAATTGTCTTGAAAATTCTCATGAAAAACTTCATAGAAATTCTAATTGTAAAGAAGATGTCGTTTATTCGATTTCTCGATTTACAATGTCGGTCATTTTAACTTCCCATGATATTTTAGTTACACGATATTAAATAACAAACTTGGTAAAATTTTCATTACGCATATTTTAGTTACACGACATTCGGTTCACTTATTTTAAATTTCCTCATAAGCAAGAAATTTTATTTTGACCCTTTTAAAATTTTGCTTCATCATGAAAATCGATTTTATTTTTACATTAAACTTCAAAATTCAAACCTTATTACCTTAATTTCCCGTGATATTTTCCACTACGTAATTTTAAGCATTTCAAGAACGATTTACGTTATGCGCGAGTTGGTTTATTTCAAATTTTCTCGTAAAATTATTTTACAACTTAAGCCGACCCGAAATACCGTAACAACTCTCGTGTTAGTGGAAAATTTTTAGCAAAGAAATTGTTGTAATCCACAAGCTTGAATCTCAATATTTTTATAAAACTTTACTTTATAAACATTTGTAGGAATCTCCTAAATAACTTTCTCTAACTATTATAATAACCTTTTCACGAACATGAGTTTGCTAAACGCGAACAATCCATGGGAGTTCGCGAAAGTCCCGTTTTCTCGCAATATATATATATATATATATATATATATATATATATATATATTAATTTGTAAATTTATTATCAAGAGTTTCATGAATGTTTCAACCATTATTTATAAATTATGATATTTTCAATTTAAAACTTATTATTAGTCGAAATTTCCCTAAACGCAACCACAAGTTTCCAAACACTCGTATTCCAACTCAAACTACCACCTTATATCAAACCATCCTTCCACTTAAAGAATTTTCCCACACAATCAAATTGTTCCTCATGATGAATGAAACCTAACCCTCACCAACTCAACCCCATGCAAATCCAAGGTGTACAACATCAACCCAAAAAAAAGCCCTAAAAAAACTGACACTTTTACGCCACGAAAACCTATCAAACTTACTATCCTGATACGTCAAAGACACCGACAAACACACCCACAAATGCCTCGAAACATATACACACCAAAGTTCCTAACTATGACTCCCATGCTTCCACCCATGCTATGTCAAATCACAAACCATGTCACCACACCGTTGACATCCAACCATAGGGTTCGATATCAAAATAGTAACCCCAAACACTACTTGCAAAATACATGTATAAACCGAATCTCAACCCAAACTAGTCAAGACTTATCCAACCCATCAAATTAACCCGAACTCAAATAAGCAAACCTCATCCAAATAGCCCAACCACTACTCATACAAGTCATCTAAGCCTAACCCACTCAAACGACCTAAACTCAACAAACCCCATCAACCCAACTCAAGAAAACCCAATTTCGCAAGACACCCGAAACACACTCACTCTTCACCAAATTTCCAAATCATTCACTATTCAAAGCCTAAAAATCTCTCCATACGCACGCAAGCTTCATTTTTTTCCCTTAAAATTTTTTATATATATACAACTAGTTCAAATTATAACGACCTTACGTACCTAAATATTCATTTTTGTAAGATTTTTAAATTCTTTCAAGATTAACGGTTTACGTATTATGCACATATCATCTTTGTATAATATAGTATTGTCATGACAACAAAATTCGATTATGAGGATTTGTTTTCAAAGATTATTAAACAATTATATACGTGTTTTCAAGATTATAAATATTGTCACATAAGGTGATAATCCCATAGTAACTTTATAAATACGAGGCTTCAATTTTGAATGTTGAATTCGAGATTTATCCAATAACAAATTACAACTTTTATTATTTTGCATAAACTCAGTGATCAAGACTCTACAAGTTCGTTTTGGGACACATTCATAAATGCTTCATACACTAGATATTGTAACATGAATTTTGTATGATAACGATTATGCAAATTTTTTACTTCTTATTATCAAGCATCATTTTTTTTATGATTTATTATCATCACAACAACTTTACGTATGCTAAATTCCTTTTACAATTTAACTTACAAGATGTTCGTTCGATAGCAATTTAGATTTTTCACTAACTATGCGTTACCGCGATGCTTTGTTATTATATACATCTTCTTGGAAACGATAGAATGGCCTTACTTGAGACTTCATTTTTCAATGTTACTTTTATAATTTTAAAAGAGTATATGATACGCGATTTACATATTTCTTCATTTCTCCAAGTCTCACTATTATTACGATTTTCTTTTCAGTTGATGAGATGTTTCGATGGTAATTTTATGCACATGAGATTTCATTTTTTGTGTTGATTATTCATGACCGAATTCAAGTTATTCAATAACAATTGGTGTACTATTTTCAAAGCCTGATTTTCACTAAAAAAAATTCGTTTACATTTAAACGTTTTCATGACTATGTTGTTCATGTTTGAGTATTATGCTTTTCAAGCAAGACACGATTCTATGCATTTTTCCACATCATTTCATTTACTCAATCAATGGCCTATGTGTGGCTGTCCGCAAGTTTTGGCACAATTAGAAACCTATAATCATGATTATGTAAATGGTTTCACAATAGAAGCCGTGTTCACATTTTATCACATTTCGTCGATTGTTTTGTCAAGTTAATCAAATTTATATTCATTTTATGTTTGGTACATGTATACGTCATCCCAAAGAACTCACCTCATCCTCACGATATTTAATCGTATTTCACGCAATCATATCATCAAATACTTATAACCTCAAGTTTGTTCACGTATGAAACTCATCGTGCGATGTTATTGTTAATGGTATCGTTGTTTATCCCAACCTCATGTACTCACTATTTGGATTTTTCTCATATACACTTATAGGAGTCCTCATTATTGGATTTCATTTATCGATAATATTTCGTACCTCGATTTATGGACATTGACATTTATCTTGATGACTTTTAACTTCAAATATTATTTCGTATTGTTTACCCTATTTTTTTATTCGATCGTCTTTACTTATTTTATACCGAATTGTTATTTTTCACCTTGGTTTATATCTTAAGATTTTTAGTTGTCTCAATTATTTATCCCATTTTCCTACTTATTTAAAATTCAACCTCAAAATGTTCAACCACTAGTATCGGTTATCAATATTGGTAACATTTAACAGATTTTATTTACGCTTCTAATGTTTAAGATTTCAAAAATAAATATGTCTTTTAAACCACACACGGACCTAATCATGTGGACTATACGACGATCTAAATAATTATGGGTGCACACTTAATTATCGAAATCCTCGTATGGAAGCCATGGTAAGTACACTTGTGTGCAATAACTTAGACCCGAAAATGATAGCAGAAAAACGGTAGAAAAGCGAGTTATGATAAGGGCATGGTGTATACACCGCTGGTACATCCTATATATAAGTGCCTTTATTATGTTCTCATTTGTGGCGATTTCGAGTCATGCGGATTTGACGTTATTCTTTTGCTTAAAATTTTCATACAATTGCTTTTTCTATAAAACGACATTCGTTAGTAATTACTTTAAGTTTATTTTAATTTCAGGACGAAATTTCCAAAAAGTTGGGGATACTGTGACACTCATCAATTTCGGGTCTTAATTGTATTCGTTTTTGTATTCGTTTATCATGTAAACCGACTCATTTTGTAAACCGAAACTTTTGATATAATCAAAATGATGGATTTTATGTTACAATATTGTTTTATACTTGTTGGGTCTCAAAAGCATCCTTTTCGCTCCTTAAAATGCCATAAAAACGCTTAAAACCAACTCCAGGGACCAAAATTGTCATTTTCTAAAGTTTGAATATTGTTGGCCGCCCACCCCATAGCGTGGCACGATGGGGGTGGCCAAGCCCCATCGCCTGGCGCGATGACCTATAGGTTAGATTTGTTGTTTGTTGTTGTCTGTGGTTTATTTTCTTTTATCCAAATCCGATTTTTACCCATTAGACCTAATGTAAGACCCTTTCAATCTTATCCTACATACACTCCTTTATGTTTCATTAATCCCTGCTCACACTTCATCTTCTCTCCTAAATTCTTAAGATTTAAGGTTGTTTTTCATGTTCTTAGTTGTTTGACTTTCAAAAGTCAAACTGACCTTAGTCTCTCATTTTAATTAACTTGTTAGATTTTATTAATACTTGAAGATGGTTATACCACATATATATAAGATACACCCCTTGTTACTTTTGGTGGTCACTTCCTAGGTCTCGGTCGGTGGAGTGTCGGGCCTCGTAAGGCAAGGCTACATGGATGACTTACGTAGTCGTTGATATTATATAATTATATAACTTGTTTATGCTTACTAACCATGTTTAACTTCTACCCATTTTAGTTTGTATATCATATTTATGAAGTTCTATGGTTATGGGTTTGTAGAGACTAGCCTCGGTTTAACCGTAAATAGCTCTAAACCGTAAACCGAACTTTGTTTACTAGTTTTGTTAAATAATTGTATAAACATGATTCATGTTAGATTTAAGTTTCTAAAATCATTTTTATGAGTTCCATGGTTATGGGTTTGTAGAATCTAACCTCGGTCTTAACCCGAAGAAAGATCCAAACCGAAAACCGAACTTTCGTTTAAAGACTTTATTGTTGACTTTTTGGTTGTAAAACTTAAGTATCATCATTTATAAATTATTATACAAGTTTTTTGATGTTTGGGCATGTGGTAACCATTATTGATCTTATCTTGGGTGGAAATCGAACCAAAATGAACTAAACCGAATTCACTCGCTTAAGAAACATGAGTGTGTCTTCAGCTATCAAAACTTGTATATTTTTCAGAAACACTTTATAAACTGATTTTAATTATTTTCTTATAGGGCTTAGAATGTTGAATCCAACTTGATCTTATAACAAAGTTTGGACCAACGAAACCGAGCACTCGCTTAACGAACGTTGTTAGTTCTAAAACAATAGAACTACATACTTGGTTAAGTCTTATTAAATTTTATTGAGTTATCTCATAACATTCAATATTTTGGAAAGTTGACTTTGGGTTTGACCAATTACCAAGACCTAAACCAACAACACGAACACTCGTTAAAACCCGTTTTAGTATCTATTATAAATGGACTTGCATTCTTGCATTTTACCCACCTTATTACTTAACATAGGTTGAGTAAATATTGAGGGTTAGATACTTTAACTCGGTTTCGAGCAAACTTATATTTTCTAAAAGACTATTATTATAATTTCTTAAATATTTACATTTTAAACCTTAAACTTTAAATTGTTTGCATTTATTATCATTTATTTTATTTAAAGACTTCCTAAGACAACCTTTCTATTACAACACTTCCTTTCATCTAGGCTTTGCTCGTTAATCCGCATCCTTCCGGTTACTCGTCATTTTACCAATCAAGTTTATTACTTGAATGTGAGTACTTTTCATACCCCGTTTTTCATCTTTCGTTTTGAGGGTGATATTGCCTACTTATTCAAACTAAATGGTTTATACTTGAGTCTTAAACCACAAACTTTATTGTATACTTTACTTAAACAAATGCTCAATTTGGTGTTCTATGCTTACATGCTTATATGCTAATGTGTTTACCGCTTTTGGAGGGTTGACTCACAAATCCTAAGCTATTTGGAATTCTCTTATAGCAAGGTGTCCTTAATGTATTTATATTAACGATTTCTTATAAATCGGAGCTATTTGGTATTCTCTTATAGCAAGGTGTCGTTAATGTATTCTTATTAACGATTTCTTTATCTAAATTGTTGCTATTATTTATTGTTTTGTATACAAGTTGTGGAACTTCCTATTATATACTTATTGTTCAAAACTATGAAATTGCTCACCAACCTTTGCGTTGACAAATTCTATTTTATGCAATGTTACAAGTTAGATTTTTGGTTGACTCGAGGACTTGACGAAAAACGTTATCAAGACTATTATGGTATTAGCTTAACGAACAATACATTATTTGTTGGTTGAATTCGATTATTGTATGAACAAGTTATGTGATTCTTTATAATTTTATGAAACTAAATGATTTGATTAAATATTGTCACTTTAATAGTGTCTTGTGTTCTTGAGCAATCCGTTGCACCCCGGAATGTTCCGCCGCCTTTGGTCGGGGTATGACATGACAAAGCAACTCCAATCTTACATTGTTTCTTAAGCATATACATAAACTTGTAACTTGTTTAATTATATACGCCGATGACATGATCATTATAGGGAACGAAGAGGAAGAAATGAAGGATTTAAACACACATTTGTTCAAAGAATTCGAGAGGAAGGACTTGAGATGACTGAAGTACTTTCTTGGAATTGAAATACCAAGGTCTAACAAGGTATTTTTATATGTCAGAAGAAATATATTCTTGATCTTTTAGCTGAGACATTAATGATTGATTACAAGCCTATCGACACCCCAATGGAAGTTAACCAAAAACGCCATATGGAAGAAGGGACAAATTTGGCAGAAAATGGGAGATACCAAAGCTTAATTTATATACCACTCGCATACTCATCCAGATATTGCAAATGCAGTTGGGGTGGTCAGTAATTATGCATCAACCACAAGTTACTCACATGAAAGCAGTATAGAGAATTATTAGATATCTCAAAGGAACAACAGGTTGTGGAGTTCTTTTTGAACAAAACAAACATCTAAAGATCAATCTATATACGGATGCAGACTAGGCAGGAGATAAAGATGATCGAAGATCAATTAAACAAATTCTACTTGGAGGAAACTTAGTTATTTGGAGAAGCAAAAACATAAAGTGGTAGCATTATCTAGTGCCGAAGCTGTATTCCGTGGAATTGAACGGGGCCTGGCAGAAGTACTAAAGATACGAAGACTTTTGACTGAGATCGGATTTCTCCATATTGAAGCCAGTAGGATCATGTGCGATAACAAAGCAGCAATACAAATCTTAAAAAATCATGTTCAACACGATCGAACAAAGCAGTAGAGGTTGATAGAAATTTCATCAAAGAAAAACTTGAAAGAAGGATTATAGAGTTACCATTCGTTCGATCAGAAGACCAGTTATAGATATATTAACAAAGGTCGTCAATGGAAGAATCTTCAACAATTGTCTTGTCAAGTTGAATATCGAAGATCCAACTACTCAATTCAGGGGGAGTGTTAGAAAATAAAAATATTTTGGTGAAAAATAATTGGATCAATATCACATCATTTCCTATATTAAGAAGATTGTGCCAGCCTTACACGTGATGTTGAAGTCGTTAGAGAGAATTTCCAGCCATGAACAACTTATTGTATTACCTTGTTGAAGGCTCACCCACTTTTCCTATTTATTGTATTCTTTTGTCTTCTTTGTAAATCAATAAAAATAATAAACGATTCTTCCACTCTCTCAATTGCAATTCTTAGTATTTCAATTAAAAACAGTTGTATGCAAATTTTAGCCATTAAGGACCATGCATAAAATTTGACTAAAACCATATGACCATTCGTGGAATTCTCTCCCAAATCAATCTTTGTGTGTTCTTGCTTGATTAGCATAATTAAATTTTAAGTCTATTTATGTCATGCATGTGTGCTTAAAAGACAACTTTTATTTAATTTAACTAGCGGGAAACCCTTGTATTGCAGCGTGGACGCATCCAATATCTGGCGGCAACGATTTAGTTCGTTACTCACGAAGGTAACAAAATCTTTATTTACATAAATGCATAATTAAATCAAGTAAACACCCTTAGAATGATTTATTAAGATATTAACTTAAGAATTTACAATTACTTGCACATGCATAAGATTCAAGTTAATATCTTAATATATTTTTTATACGTGTTATACCCTCTAAAAAATAGAAAAATTAAAAAAACAAATATACGTCTCATGCATAATTGACGCGCGTTGCTTAAATTCGTGAAAATATTTTACTCAAATTGAAAGAACATTGAATCTATCAGAATCGACATGAATTGTATTTCTCTTTAACGTATTGTGTGGCATTCAATACAAGATGAAGATACACAAGAATTCATTAACATTTAAGCTCGTTTATATCATTAATCATTAATCATCAACAATTACAACTGATATGATAGTGATATGCTCTGGGAATTCATACAACTTGCAAAAGCTACTGAACGAACGGATAAGTATACTATATAAAGTGTAAGATACTTATATGCCTATATATGACATATACGGCATATATCATATACACCGTATATGTATATGTCTATTCATTTATATTAAAGCTTATATATCCATATCAAATATATACAAAATACAAGACCCTTGCACTAAACATTATGTACTAACAAACTCTCCATTGGATATTGCTAGGTCTTAATGTCTTCACTCTGTCATCCCAAACACTCTTGCCCTGTACTCTTTACGATATTCTTTAAACGAGTGTTTAGTTGAGCCACCCTGAAGCGTCGGTATTGAAACTCCAATAGGCATATAATTAAACATGTTCCAAGACGCTCTAATCAATCTGTCTTGACGCTCAGCTTCTATCTCTACCTTCTTTTTGTCTTCCTCTTTTCCAACACTGATCTACTTCGTTTCCCAGACTACCAGCATGTATCTTGTTGACAAAACAAACATTAGCAACCCGCTGGTACTGCTGAGCATGTTCTTGACCCTTATCAGAATAAACTTGAATCTTGTGAGATTGTAGGACCTCAATATCTTTCTCCGAATAGTTAATCAACCACATCGAATCAAGAACCGTAATCACATCATAATTCTTCTTTCCTATATCCAAATTGTGCTTCACCAGTTGATTCATCGTAATACTACCATAAAAATACTTATGAAAATTCTGTTCCATTGGGTATAACGATATAACCTTTAATAAATCAAGCCTCGAATATCTCCTTGTCTTAACAAACTCTCTAGTCTCTGGATCTGTCTTGACACGTGAAACATGAAGCTTTGGCTTTTGTGGTGTCCAACTCTTAAATCCACATTTTGATTGACGCACAATAAAGTCCCATATCTCCGAAATGTAACCTTTAGCAGAAGCATACAACAACTTTTTCTGACATATATCATACACATCATGCCAAGGCAACGATTTCAGCTCCATCAAACTTTCAAAGTATTGCGTCCCAAACTGTCTTTTAATTCCAATCTTCCGAATCTTCTTTGGATACGCAACACTAATACATTTACCCAAAGCCGTATATATCTTCGTCTTTTTATAGTATTTCACCGGTCTGAGACATTGTTTCTCAGGTTAAACGTTATGATCATGAAACCACTCTTTCTTCCACTTTCTTGTTACCTCATCCTATACCGGCTTACCAGATTCATCAAACTCTTGACTAATCATCTCCATTTCCTCGTCAACGTCTTCATCAAATTCAGCAAATTCCCAGTTATCATGGGTACATATCTGACATACTCTTTCTCCTCCACTTCGTCTAACACAGGTTCATCAACATGAACGAATTCCTGTTTATCATCACATATATTGTCCACCTCCTGTTCAAAATCAAAATTGAACTCTTCGTCTGTAACATTCAATAGCCTAGCCTATTCAGCTCTATCCATTACTATTTCTGTAACACCCCGAAACCGCAGCGGAAACGTAAACGGGATGCAACAGACACCTCTGATATCAACCACATTGTTTATAAAGAAAACTGAATACATTAATATACTTCAAATTACATTAACTCGTATTTCATTACCGTCTAGGTGATACACACATCATACCATACGATACATAATTCTATTTATTATAATATATCCTAACATCCCGCACGCAAATCTTACACACATCAAGCACTTAGCACGTAAGCAATCACTTCATCTTAATTGTACCTGAAAAGCATGTGAGAAAACGGGTCAACTACGAATAGTTGGTGAGTTTCACAATTCGAGTAAACCATGATAAATCATTATCAAAATATAATATTATCGATGTAATTATGCTGAGCCCACAAGTGAAACCTCTGACTATCACACACAACCCCCGTGGCATATCCCCCGCCCACGGACCTGCCCCAAACCGCTATGTCTAACATTACATAGCAAAATATATATCAACAACAAAATAGACATGTGCAACTGGCTTGGAAACATCAGGAAATCCATGCTGGACCAGTTGGGTTTGTCAGACCAATAGTACTATCCACACTCTACCGGCTTTCAGTTAATCACTCGTGTTCCGGGGCCTTAGAATGTTAGCAACTCAGACAATTACCATCTTAGTACATTTCCGTACGATTCCCGTACAATAAAATATATATAAATCCACGCAAATCCATGCGTTCAGTATGTACTTAAACATTTCAGTAGTAACATGCTTCCGCCCCGGGAAAATATTTGAAAACAATTCAGAAAAAGGGGCTCGTGAAACTCACCTTAGCACATGCAAGCAGGTAACAACAATCATTATCAGTTAACACGTCCAATCTGTAATATGATCCCTACGATCGTTACTATACACTCATTATTAATAACTTTAACCAAGTTAACCGGTACATCTAGGGACACTGTTAACCCAGCACTGTACCCGTTCTGGGGGCAATGTTAACCCAGAAACACTTATCCGGACTCAGATTGTGATATCGTTTAGAGTTAAGTAGTCAAAACTACTATTAGTTTGTTTCCCCGTCTTGCGTGCCTAGCACGGTTATTCGTTTTTACGTTTCAAAATAAGTTTGGTCACACACGACCTGAAAATAGTTGTTGACTGGTAATTTAATTAAAGAAGTGAAATTAGAGCTCGGTTTAGACGCCCCGATTGGCCGCGGGACCCGTTTCCGTCTTTGGCGTACCGGAAACTGTTAAATCGGTTAAAATACCCAAATCTTCCGAATTATTTTCGGATGATTCATTTTTACTTGTTTAACTCAATTATATGAAAATAGTTCATTTTTAGGGTTTTTATACACCAGTCAGTTCGTTTAGACGAACTTTACCGGTTTACGCGTTTTAAACTTTAAAAGTTTGTTTTTGCACAAATAATTATCCGTTTTGTCTCGGATCTTGAAATTTTGCCCAAATCACTTTTTGACAGTGGGGAATTTTATAAAAATATTTCCAGAATTAATTTTTATATTTAAAATTTATTTATCTATTTTTAAACACCATTTAAACACTAAATATGTCGTAAATACCAAACGACCTTAGAAAAATCCCATATTTTTCCTGGATGTCCCCTGCCATCCACATAGTCCCCTGTAATTTTTCCAGAACCAAAATCTTCTTTTACATGCCATTTTCACTAAAACTGAGCTAGAAAACCCTAGAACTCGTTTAACCAAAAATCCTACTTAGACTTCTCCAGCTGACCTAAAATTTTGTGTGTGACTTTTACATGTTATAAAAAGCTTATATGAAATTTCCAGAATTTTTCATGATATTTAACTATTTTTCACCATTTTTGGCCAAAACCGAGCATTAAATTCACCAAATATTCATCCTTTATCCAAAAATTACCAAAATTTCACAGAACTCATATTTTCATGTGTATATCATCCCTGTAAAATTTCATGACCTAACTCTAAACCTACCACAATCTTTCCAAAAACTCCAAAACCGAACATAAACCGAATATACCTTTCGTTTTCCGCCGCTACAAGCTACAAACTCGTCTTTCCGTCTTATCTACCACTAAACACAGAGCCTACAACCAACATACCACAATACCAAGCAAGTTACACTCACGATCAAGCCTCTTACACTATAGTTTCGGTTATTGTTTCAAAACTAAAGTTTAAACCGTAAAACTTCGTTTTTGGTTCGTTTAATTCCTTTCTTGAACCAAGATCCCTTGTATAACCCGCATACATCACTTGATCATGCAAGAATCGGTTTTCATCTTTGAAACCTCATTTTCTTGCAAATAACCTCAAGAAACGAAGGTGAAAACGTAGATAACTCGATCCTTACCTCGTTGTTCTTGCTACAATACTCGGTTTTTAGTTCATGATCTTGAGAGAGTTGAAGATTATGGAGGGTTTGATGTAGAAAAAAGAAATGAGAGCATGGGGTAACACCCCCTAGACCGATCAGAATTGATAAGGGGTGGGGTGGGACCCACTTCTTCATTCTTGGCCACTCATTTGGATATCTGTAATCTGGATAATGTTTTGGATAATCTGGTTCAGTTCGTTTTTCGGTTAAATGTTTAATTCGGCTTAAAACGAGGTTAAAATGGTCGTTTTCGGCTTAAAAAATGAAGTTTATATAAAACCGATTTAAAAACTTTAAAAACTTAAACCCTGACATTTATTAACTTAAAACATCATATTATTAATTATTGCGCATCTTTTTCGGCTTGATCGATCGTCTCTTGCTTGGTTTGCTATTAAAGGTTTCGTTTAATGTACCGACTTACCATTAATCGAAATTTCTTTTTCTGTGCCGTACTTTACTTATCCCGAAGCATTAATGCTTCGTAAAATCACTAAATATTATAGATATCGTCTATAATTGAACCCTCGATTCGTTCGGGTTTCAATAATTATCGATCGATGAATCGCATATTCAATACGATGAATTATATATTCACGTACAATCAATACAGTGAACCCTGTATTCTCGTATAATTACTATGGTAATTCATGTACCAGACATTAAATATAACGTAACTATTATCTACCGGTTAGGGTATACTTGGTTTCGTCGGAATCGTTACATTCTCCCCCCGTTAAGAAATTTCGTCCTCGAAATTTTACACGCCCACTATCCCCTTCCGGGAGAAAGGTGGGGGTTTTCCCTTCAGAATTCACCCTCACGTTACCAGGTATAATCTGGTCCTCGCTGTGAATTCCACTTGATCTTAATCAATAAAACTTGGTATGTCCAAACTGTTTAGTTTTCCCGTCTACTAACTCTACGGAATTATTTATGATATCAGGCATGACTTCTATGAGTACCTCCATTACTGGTACTTTCGTTGCCTCGTCGCTTAGGTACTTTTCAATCCGTATACATGGCAAAACATCATGTATAGTACTTATCCCCTGGAGTACTTTAATCGATAAACTAAATGACCAATCATGGAGATAGTCTCATAAGGTCCAATATATTAAGGAGCTATTTTCGGTTTTGCCAACCTTATATCACCTCTCGAAGGTGATGCCTTAAGAATGCCTTGTCACCTCTTTCCGGTGACAATGGTTTCCTTTGAATGTTGGCATAAATCCTTTGCCAATTTCGCGCTGCTTTCAACTTATCTTAAATATTATAAATCCGATTGATTGTTTCTCGAATCACTTCAAATCTTATGGCATGAGTGACGCCCATTTTCAATTTAACAAATTGGTGATAATTACTTCAACCATAGAAAGCTTCAGGCTCTCGATGCTTCCTTCCCCGCCTTCCAATAATGGAAGTAGGATGACTATTTTGATCTGAGGTAATTGAAAATGGTACTCCACAACGAGATACCATTTGACCATCATGAATTTGGGCGAGAATTCATTGGGGTAATCGTCATGGATTGGGATAAAATGCGAGGATTGGTTAATCGATCCGCGATTACCCAATTTACCTCATGCCTTTGATATATCTTGGGAATTTGCGTCCCGAAATCCATTGTAATTTATTCCCACTATCATTGGCGAATTTTCTGTCGTTGTGGCGTTCCCTAGGGTTTTCGGTGTGCAGCCTTATGTCTTGCATAACTTAAATATTCACCAACATACGTAACTATATCTTTCTCCAAACTCGGCCATTAATAAAATCTTTTCAGATATTCGTATCATCAATAGTTAAATCCGATCCCGGATGTATGGAATATTTCGATCTATGCGTTTCGTCCGTGATTAATTCACGAAGGTCATGGAGGGTCGGGATCCAAACCCGATTTTTGAAATAGAGAATTTCATCCACGCGCTGTTCGAAATTATTCTCATTGCCGTAAAATCCCTCCCTTTCCAATTGTTCCTCTTTCAACGCCTCACGTTGAGCGTCTCGAATCAGGTTCGAAAGGTTCGACTGGACTATCATCCCCAGCGCTCACACTTGCAATGGCTTAACCCGATCTTTCCTACTCAAGGCATCGGCTACGACGTTAGCCTTGCCGGGGTGACAACGGATGTCACAGTCATAATCACTTAACAACTCGACCCATCTTCGTTGAATATGAGACTGCGGTCTCTTATCATCTATAAAATTTGTACATTTGCGTCATACAAAGGATTATGGGTTGGGTAATGCTAAAAAAAATTCTTCAATAACCCGCTGATAGTCTCCGGCTAGTCCTAAAAATTGGCGCATTTCCTTTGGCGCCTTGGGTGACTGCCAATTTTAATGGTTTCTATCTTGTTGGATCTATATGAAATCCTTGTTGCTTTACCACATAACCAAGGGATTATGTTTTCTGTATTCAAAGTCACATTTCGAAAACTTCGCGTATAACTACTCTTGCTTTAACACTTCCACCATTTTCCTTAAACGTCGTTCGTGCTCTTCCTTACGTTGCAAATATATCAAAATATCATCAATGGATACTATGACAAATTTGTCAAAATAAAGTTTACCGACTCGGTTCATGAGTTCCATGAACACTTCCGGCACACTTGTTAGCCCGAACGACATAAACAAGAATTCATAATGGCCGTAACGAGTCCGAAACGCTGTTGTTGCAACGTCCTCCTCTTGGATTTTTCTTTTGGTGATAACTATATCTAAGATCAATTTTTTAAAAATAAATCGCCCCTTGCAGTTGGTTAAATAGATCATTTACTTCGAAGAAGTGAATACCTATTCTTGATCGTCACTTTGTTCAATTCTCTCAAATGAATACATATCCTAACACTTCCGTCCTTCATTTCCCAAATAACACTGGTGCACCCCATGGTGACTAACTAGGTCGTATGAATCCTTTATCCAACAATTCTTGCAACTGATTGGATAATTTTTGCATCTCGGATGGTGCAAGTCGGTAGGGTGCTTTAGCAACAGGGCCAGCTTGAGGCATTAAATCGATTCTGAATTCGACCTGTCGGGTTGGCGGTAATCCAGAAAGTTCTTCTGGGAAAACTTGTGGAAATTCGCGTACCACCGGGATATCTTCTATATGTTTTCTTTTAAATCTGTGGCAATCACGTTTATTAAATACACCACGTCTTCTTGACGTATATATTATAACATCTCCAGATGAGATTAGTGTGGTAACATAATACCGTACACTTTTCTCTGCATCTAATCGCTTCATCGTCCGAAAGAGAGCTTCTAGTCATCTTCTTTTCATATTTGATTTCAGCTTCATGTTGAGTTAGCCAATCCATGTTAACTATTACGTCAAAACTCCTTAACTTTACTGGTCATAGGTCAATAAGGAAAGGTTAATCGTTCAGAATAATAGGACAATTCCGAACATTTTAGTTAACCATTAGGGGTTTACCGTTAGCGATTCTACAGTATAGGGTTCTATAGTTTCACTAATCGGTATCTTTCCAAATGATAGGAGGTTAACAGGAATTAACTTCTATCGACGACCGTAAAAATATCACTGAAGCCTATTGATTTAAAACTACAACATACTTAACACCACCTTTGGATCATGACGTGCTTTATTCGAATTACTCACAAAAGCACGGCTCCTTGCTTGATCAGAGGTTGATGCTTGCCATGAGGTTCGTCTTCCAACGAAACCTTGGTTCAACTTTGGGCAATTTCTCTCGAAACGTTCTGTACTGCCACATTCATAGCAAGTACAACTGTTTGGTATAATTTGGTTTCTTTGGATGGATTGTTATTGAAGTTGTTGGGTTCGGAGTGGTTGTACACGAATGGGTTGGGGTTGCCGGTTCACATGGCTTCAATTGGTTCTACAATTGGGGCATTACGTCCATCTTTACCACACCTGTGGCCTACTATCACTCGACACTCTTCTTCCTACCGATAACCATATTTTCCACATTTAGGGTAGGACCCTTCATGCGGTTCATGTCTTCACACCAGAACTAGTCTTAGTATAATTCTGGGTTGTAGGACATATCTACTTATTCAAAAGCCTATCTTGCACTATACCTTTATCATTTCTCTTCTTTAACACTCGACGTCTCACCTAACGTCCTTCCAGTCCGCTTCCCATAGAGTCAAATATATCAATGCTGGCTTGTGACACAACCCTTCCAAAGGTTGTATATTTTACAGGATTGACTATACTCCTTATCGATGGAGTTAGTCCCCAATATAGCGCTCACTTCGCTTAGTTTCAGGAGTAATTAGCCATGTTACCAGACATGACAATTCCTTCAAACGATTAGCGTGTTCTAAGTGATCAGCACACAACATTTCTATCTTCCATAGCTCAGTTTCCAATCTCTGAACTTAATTACTCGAATAAAAGTGCTCTAGCACAAGAATTTTAAATCCTGACCATATCATCTGAGTAATAACTTTCTCACTATAATTTTGTACCATCGTGTTCCATCACGATACAACATAATCTACCAACATATCTGTAGCATATTTCACTTCACAATGTTCTAGACTTTTACCAATATCCTTAACCATTTCGATCTTTTCTATCCACTCACTAATCTATTCCTCCCTTTACCATCAGTAAACTATTAATAATTTCCTTAACACAACCAACAAAATATCCTTCATACCGGATCTAATTTATTACGACTACTATTCATGTTTAGTTTATAACTAATACTTGTAGTCATAATAGTATTCGGTGGAACATTATCACCCTTAGTAATAACGCTAAGAATTGAAATATTCATATTCATGTGATTGCTCGATCTATAATTCTGCGATCACATTTGCATCAACACTAGCAGTGATCTGTGATACGACATTCGGTATCATCATCTGCTATCTTTGAGCAATCAACTGAATCATATCAATCTCCATCATTGGAGTTACTCTTTTTATGTCATTCTGCCGTACTCATCCCGTACGCAGTAATCAATACTAATCTCACCGTATAACTCGTTACCAGCTCAATCATAACAGCAGGTACACATACACACCAAATATTATCATACATATTACACATACCAGTATTTAGTATATATGTCCCACAAATATAATAACATATGGACTTAACCTGATGTCGGTTAACGTTCAAATATGTTTCATAACCCTTATCACCAACTGACATATAGATCTTTCTCAACAAAGATTAATGTTTACTATGCTTGATTTCAATATCCTTCTGCATGCCATCATAACCGATACATGCTCACCGTGAGCACCAAACGATTACGTACCACGGAGTTATAATATCCGTGTCTATTTGTATACCCGACATACACAGTATACCACCTACGAACGAACAACCAACTATGCTATAATGATTCCAACACCCCTTTGTGTATGGGTAATCATTCTACTAGAGTATACATGGGTATAGGCATCTAACTGATGTAAGGATAACATAGGGAGTTGCAAGGTTCAAGGTAATCGCGCAACATGGGTTGCCTTCAAATATTATCAATTACTATTATGAGAAACTCTATCACTTGCTCAGTCAATGTCCTCAGGCGTTCTAGGTTCGCTAAAATCGGTAATTCTCGATCTGGAGGTGGTATGTCTCATAGGTTTGAGAGTGAAATACACATATATATTTCTAAATATTATTTTTATCTGCTCAATTATTATCAAATTTATTATTATTATTATTATTATTATTATTATTTTATTTTATTTTATTTATTTATTTATTTACCTTAATGGAATAGGAATGGGTTCAAGTACAAATCCGTCCGTACGTGAGGGTCGGCGGTTCGGGCGAACATAGGGGGTTATTAAGATATACGGTATCGGTATTGGTAGGGTAAGGGATTTATTAATTTTGGTTGGGAGTGACGGTTACAAGATATTTCTGGTTAATGTCAAACAGGAGATCTAACTTGGTACTATCATAACTATGGCCCGATAAGTCAGACTTATCATCAACCGATGCTCTAGAAATTTCAGCATCCTCGGTACTTTTATTATTTCATCCCCCGGTTCCTTATCCGGGTCCTATTTCTCAATACATGTACCCACAAGATATGCACGTATATGTATATACACATTAGCACACATAAATAATATTATATACTTTACCCATATGTTGCCATTTTTACCTATTAATGTTCCCCGTGACTTCCCCTGAATTCCCTCGTGCGGACAAGTCTGTTATTATGTTCCGGACCATAATAACTCACTTGTCCATCCAAGTTCATCCAGACCTCGTCACTATAAATTATTAGTTGATATTCAGATCCTATAATACTTGAGCTACTGGTTATATTTTAGGTATCTTTTAAAGACATCCTAATTCTTTATAACCAATGGCTCTGATACCAAGTTCTGTAACACCTCGAAACCGCAGCGGAAACGTAAACGGGATGCAACAGACACATCTGATATCAACCACATTGTTTATAAAGAAAACTGAATACATTTAATATACTTCAAATTACATTATCTAGTATTTCATTACCGTCTAGGTGATACACACATCATACCATACGATACATAATTCTATTTATTATAATATATCCTAACATCCCGCACGCAAATCTTACACACATCAAGCACTTAGCACGTAAGCAATCACTTCATCTTAATTGTACCTGAAAAGCATGTGAGAAAACGGGTCAACTACGAATAGTTGGTGAGTTTCACAATTCGAGTAAACCATGATAAATCATTATCAAAATATAATATTATCGATGTAATTATGCTGAGCCCACAAGTGAAACCTCTGACTATCACACACAACCCCCGTGGCATATCCCCCGCCCACGACCTGCCCCAAACCGCTATGTCTAACATTACATAGCAAAATATATATCAAAAACAAAATAGACATGTGCAACTGGCTGGGAAACATCAGCAAATCCATGCCGGACCAGTTGGGTTTGTCAGACCAATAGTACTATCCACACTCTACCGGCTTTCAGTTAATCACTCGTGTTCCGGGGCCTTAGAATGTTAGCAACTCAGACAATTACCATCTTAGTACATTTCCGTACGATTCCCGTACAATAAAATATATATAAATCCAGGCAAATCCATGCGTTCAGTATGTACTTAAACATTTCAGTAGTAACATGCTTCCGCCCCGGGAAAATATTTGAAAACAATTCAGAAAAAGGGGCTCGTGAAACTCACCTTAGCACATGCAAGCAGGTAACAACAATCATTATCAGTTAACACGTCCAATCTGTAACATGATCCCTACGATCGTTACTATACACTCATTATTAATATAACTTTAACCAAGTTAACCGGTACAACTGGGGACACTGTTAACCCAGTACTGTACCCGTTCTGGGGGCAATGTTAACCCAGAAACACTTCTCCGGACTCAGATTGTGATATCATTTAGAGTTCAGTAGTCAAAACTACTATTAGTTCGTTTCCCCGTTTTGCGTGCCTAGCACGGTTATTCGTTTTTACGTTTCAAAATGAGTTTGGTCACACACGACCCGAAAATAGTTGTTGACTAGTAATTTAATTAAAGATGTGAAATTAGAGCTCGGTTTAGACGCCCCGATTGGCCGCGGGACCCGTTTACGTCTTTGGCGTACCGGAAACTGTTAAATCGGTTAAAAATACCCAAATCTTCCGAATTATTTTCGGATGATTCATTTTTACTTGTTTAACTCAATTATATGAAAATAGTTCATTTTTAGGGTTTTTATACACCAGTCAGTTCGTTTAGACGAAATTTACCGGTTTACGCGTTTTAAACTTTAAAAGTTTGTTTTTGCACAAATAATTATCCGTTTTGTCTCGGATCTTGAAATTTTGCCCAAATCACTTTTTGACAGTGGGGAATTTTATAAAAATATTTCCAGAATTAATTTTTATATTTAAAATTTATTTATCTATTTTTAAACACCATTTAAACACTAAATATGTCGTAAATACCAAACGACCTTAGAAAAATCCCATATTTTTCCTGGATGTCCCCTGCCATCCACATAGTCCCCTGTAATTTTTCCAGAACCAAAATCTTCTTTTACATGCCATTTTCACTAAAACCGAGCTAGAAAACCCTAGAACTCGTTTAACCAAACATCCTACTTAGACTTCTCCAACTGACCTAAAATTTTGTGTGTGACTTTTACATGTTATAAAAAGCTTATCTGAAATTTCCAGAATTTTTCATGATATTTAACTATTTTTCACCATTTTTGGCCAAAACCGAGCATTAAATTCACCAAATATTCATCCTTTATCCAAAAATTACCAAAAATTCACAGAACTCATATTTTCATGTGTATATCATCCCTGTAAAATTTCATGACCTAACTCTAAACCTACCACAATCTTTCCAAAAACTCCAAAACCGAACATAAACCGAATATACCTTTCGTTTTCCGCTACTACAAGCTACAAACTCGTCTTTCCGTCTTATCTACCACTAATCACAGAGCCTACAACCAACATACCACAATACCAAGCAAGTTACACTCACGATCAAGCCTCTTACACTATAGTTTCGGTTATTGTTTCAAAACTAAAGTTTAAACCGTAAAACTTCGTTTTTGGTTCGTTTAACTCCTTTCTTGGACGAAGATCCCTTGTATAACCCGCATACATCACTTGATCATGCAAGAATCGGTTTTCATCTTTGAAACCTCATTTTCTTGCAAATAACCTCAAGAAACGAAGGTGAAAACGTAGATAACTCGATCCTTACCTCGTTGTTCTTGCTACAATACTCGGTTTTTAGTTCATGATCTTGAGAGAGTTGAAGATTATGGAGGGTTTGATGTAGAAAAAAGAAATGAGAGCATGGGGTAACACCCCCTAGACCGATCAGAATTGATAAGTGGTGGGGTGGGACCCACTTCTTCATTCTTGGCCACTCATTTGGATATCTGTAATCTGGATAATGTTTTATATAATCTGGTTCAGTTCGTTTTTTGGTTAAACGTTTAATTCGTCTTAAAACGAGGTTAAAATGGTCGTTTTCGGCTTAAAAAATGAAGTTTATATAAAACCGATTTAAAAACTTTAAAAACTTAAACCATGACATTTATTAACTTAAAACATCATATTATTAATTATTGCGCATCTTTTTCGGCTTGATCGATCGTCTCTTGCTTGGTTTGCTATTAAAGGTTTCGTTTAATGTACCGACGTACCATTAATCGAAATTTCTTTTTCTGTGCCGTACTTTACTTATCCCGAAGCATTAATGCTTCGTAAAATCACTAAATATTATAGATATCGTCTATAATTGAACCCTCGATTCGTTCGGGTTTCAATAATTATCGATCGATGAATCGCATATTCAATACGATGAATTATATATTCACGTACAATCAATACAGTGAACCCTGTATTCTCGTATAATTACTATGGTAATTCATGTACCAGACATTAAATATAACGTAACTATTGTCTACCGGTTAGGATATACTTGGTTTCGTCGGAATCGTTACAATTTCCCCTTCCACAACCTCTCACACAACCTCTTTTCTCAGAAACAAAGTTGTTGATATAGAATCAACATTATACACTTTAGTATCCTCCACTGATTTCTCACCAACACTATCATGTTGTGTTCAATCCACAGAAGTATGACTTTCATAAGCAGTATCAACATGAGATTTACTGATTTTGGAACTAATCAAAACACTAGTTCCTCCACCAGCATTGTCATCATCATCCAAATCTTCATAGCCATCACCAACAGATAAGTCAAGTTTTCCTTCATGCTCATCCTCTTCTTCCTCAATAATTGGTTCAACAACCAACGGGTCAACACCCAACGGTACCAACTCCAATGGTTCAACACTCAAAGGTTCATCAACCTTGGTTCATATACAACCATATCCAGAATAGGTTCTTCCACCACTGGTTCTTGTGTAGTAAACACAGTAGATGATTATCCAACCTTGTGCTCAGTATGAAAAAAAGTATCTTCAGACAAGTCTATCGGTTCCTCATCTACCTTGCCTTTGCCTTTCAAATCTGCCTTTTTTTATCATACATCATTTTAAAAGCACACTCTTCAACACCAAAATCACCACCATAAACATGTTCAAACACTTTATTGTCATTTGATTCAACCTCAGATGCAAGTCGAATACCTAGTATTTCTTCAATCAACACAAAGTATTTCATGTGCTAGTTCAGGAGACCAGCTTGAACAGCTCTCTTATGCTCATTATCCTTCAACTTTTTTTCATTTCAATACTCTCTTTCCTTAACCGAGTGTTCTCTTTAACAAGACTTTCAATCTTCACATCTTGATCTTCAACCCTAGTCTTTAATACATCAAACTCTCGTTTTGTAGGACCATCAAGAAATGCAGCTGCATCAAAATCATGTATACATGTTGAAACACGTTACGGGCCAAGTTCTAGCCGCTAACACGATACGTCAATACAATATGAGATGACTATGTTAAACGAATACTTTATTGAATACGTTATAGATGAAATACATTATGGTGAATAACTTATGTTTAGAGAGAATCCGACATGGTAACAACACTTGATAAATTTTGCTCGGATCTCTGCCTAATTTTGAATAGGAACTGCCTATATATAGGCCTAGGCCCCATTCGTTAACATCTCTAACGAATGGGGTATTCCCATCACGAATGACCTCCCATTTATTATGTCTCCATAACGAATGGGGATTAACTTAACAAATGAGCATCCATTCGTTATATCTCCATAACGAATGTGCTCCTAACTTAACGAATACCTAGTCAACTAACAAATTGTTACACCCCGACCAAAGACGGCGGAACATGCCGGGGTGCAACGGATTGCTCAAGACCACAAGACACTATTAAAGTGACAATATTTAAACAACTCATTAATTTCATTCAATCATCAAAAATAACACATCTTGTTCATACAAAATAACACCAAATATAAGAATTTAATTGTTCATTCTTCTAATAACCTAAACGGTTTCAAAATAAGCTAGCATCTTCAAACTCCAATCAACCAATAATCAAACGTGTAACAATACATAATATAATATTTGTCAACACGAATGTTAGTGAGCAATTTCATAGTTTTGAGTATATATAATATGAAGCAAAATCCACAACTCGTATATGAAATTATAAATAAAAAGCTACAATTGCGGTATATAAATCATAAATAAATGAGGATCCTTTCTAATCGGTAACAACCGGCATACTCGGATAATGAGGCCCTATTCTACTAGCACAAGGCTAAAGTAGTTATGGGTGCGTATGATCATACTTATTGAGGCTCAACAACATAAAAATAAACACTCGTGCACGTAAAGCATATGAAACATATAGCACACAATAGAGCAAATATTCTAAGTATCATACAACCTAAAGTTGGTGGTTTGAGGATAGAGTATTTTAAATCATTCTTGTTTTGAATAGGTATGAATGTTACCCCCAAAGTATAAAAAGGAAAACGGGGGATGAAATGTACTCACGTGAAATAAGTAACTTGAGGGATCAGTTTGTGGTAAAACGGAAAGGTAAGTTCAACGAGCAAGACCTAGATTAAAAAGGGCCTTTAGTTAGTAGATGGACTTAAATACTTTAAAGTAAAATAACATGACAAGTAAGATAAATAATTAAAGTTTAAGGGTTTAAGTGTAAATACATAAGAATTAAAGTAATGGTATTAGAAAGTAAGTTTACTCGAAATCGTGTCTCGGTATGCTATTCATTAGTTTTACACATATCATACATACTACACTTTACTTGCCTTAACAATACGTGCAATACCCGAAGGTCGTTCAGGTACTGTCAAGCATACATTCATAACAATCACATTCGTCATTAAGACATATACTTACCATTTAAGGTAAGTGTATTAACATATATTCACATCGAGTATGCAGACAGCCCCGAAAACATAACAAGGAAATGGGGCTAGAAACTCACCTGAATGCGGTTACATTCACCGTTTATGGTAATCCCTTTCTTGAGTTGTGCACGACTAACTGTATAACAATTACACGTATCAATTAACTATCACTATCCATATCGTCTTCCTAGTTCAATTATTAACCACAACAAACTGGGGTCCGGGGGCAGCGCCCCTGGCAGCGGGGTTCTAGGGGCAGATCCCTTGGCTGGGGTTAAGCTGTCTTAACGCATTTTCCATCAGGATTTTTAGTTATTATTTTATTCACCTACTCATTCGTTACAGTGAATTAACCCTAATTCGTTAGCCCGATTCGTGGTCTAGCACTGGTTTACTTTAACTTAGCATTTCAAGTGAACTTAACATTAAGCGAACTTAACATTAAGCGAACATGGTAGCAGGCAAACTTGAATGAGGCGAACTTAGTATTAGCGAACTTAGCATTAAACGAACTTATCATCAGGCGAACTTGTATACGTGCGAACTTAACATCAGGCGAACATAATGGTAAGCGAAGTTATCTACAGTAGCGACGGGTTTTGATTTTAACCCTATAAACATCTCTGTTCAACCCGTAACCCTTGGATATGATGTTAATCAATCCCGTGAACATTCCCATGGTCATTTTTGGATAAGACTCGGCCCGAAAACGCATAATGTTTGGACCTTTAAGCTTAAAAACATTCAATACTAGATCTAAGGTTTTGTTTGAACGATCCTTACATGTTTATGGGCTCATTAGGTTCGCTCTAACATCAAGTTCGTTACTTTAAGTTTCGTTTAGACCCGATTTAGTATAGTTTTAAGTTTCATGGCTAACCGTTTATAAAAATGTAAACTTTAAGATCAAGAACATACCTTTTCATGTTCGTTTGGTCTCGGTTAGCTAGGTTATGAACTTGAATCTTGTATCTATCTTGTATATTGGAGATCTATCTATATTGGGCTCGGTTTTGGTCACTGATGTTGGGTCAAGAGTTTGACCCATATGAGGAGATTTGACCTAAATGAAGATTATGGAAGATTGGAATCTTCTCAACCTCCTCAGAAACTTCTAAGTATTGAATCCGAGCACACCTTGGGTTCCGAGCAAGCTTTTACTTAGCCGAGTACGAGATTTTGCCTCCCGGGCAAGGTTTACTTCAAATAGTCTTCTTAAATGGATATCCGGGCAAGGTATGCTATTTAGTGCATTCCCGAGTAAGGATCACTGATTTGGTATCTCCGAGCAAGGTTCACTTTGTCAAGCAGGTTTGTTCTTCAAGACGAAGTATTTTACTCTCCCGGGCAAGGTTTGGTCATCCAAGTCTAAGAAGCCAAGTAATTGGAAGACCGGGCAAGGTATTTATCAATAAGTATGGTCCGAGTATACTTGATGAGTTAAGGGAATATTTCTAAGTTATATCGAGTAAGGTTTAGCTCAAGCAAGGTACAGTGATTCCCAAGTACACTTTGCTAATAAGTTATTCAATGACAAAGAGCCGAACAGGATCATAGAAGAATAGGGTTGCTCGTAAGGAGTTGTCGGGCAAAGTCTGATAAATTCAAGAAGATTGAAGTCTACTCGGTGAGTATTTTTCTTGGTAAAATATTCTTTATGTAAAGTCTACCCGGAAACTGATCCCGAGTACACTTCTATGTTTACCAAGTCTGAAGGAAGGCCGAGTACACTGCGTACTCGGAGACTGAAGATTAATGAAAAGCCTACCCGGAAGACTTGTTTTACACTTAGTTTATTTTTGAATATGTAATTTGAATATGTATTATCGGATAGGGTTTCTAGAAGGAATGACAACTGTCCTAGGTTGGCAGGCCTATAAATAGAATATTTAGGGCACGCCGCCAGAGACACGAAAGGAGAGGCAGAACACACAATACAGATAAGACTGACTTATTTATTGAGAGAATATTGTGTGACGGCTGTCTTAGGATTCCTAGAAAACCCTAAATCTATTATCCGTTTGTATAATTTTAATATGATATAAATGGAAATCTTTTGAGTGAATCCTGAGTGTGCCTCTCTATCTTTGATTATTCATTGCAACCGTATGTTTGTTATTGATTCCGCCTTTAACAAACAGATATCTTTCTAAATATAGCAACCCGTCATTAACTCTCTTGTCAACACGATTAATCTGTGTGAGTTATGACTTGATTGATTAAGATCCAACTGAGTGTTGAGGGACCGACAAGTGGTATCAGAGCTGTTTACTGCGATTTTAGAAAGATTGTTGCTGATTGAAGATTTGAAGAATAATGACGTAAGCAGACCACTGTTCGATTGATTTGTGACGTCAGCAACTCTGTTTTTCATTTTTCTTCCAGATCTACAATCTACCGGTGTTTTCTCTTCCTTATTTCAATTAAAGTTCTAATCTTTATATATAAATCTTGTTCTAATCACATCAGACACATCATATCTGAGCATTCTGTTTTCAGATCTGATTATTTTGAAATTTTTTTAAGGAAAATGATTTTTAATTTTTTCAAAATGTCTGGATATGAGGAACAAGAGGTGTCTACTAACAAGATACCTAGGTTGTATGGACAGGAAAACTTTATCAAATGGAAGGTACTTTTTGAAGCAGCTATATGCTACAATGATATTGACATGTGGAACTCTATCAAGAATGGTCCACAAACTACTGTTGAAGAAGGTGCAAATGCTACTGCAATTGCTGTTGTAAGAGAAAAAATGAGAAAGGTGGATGACAAAGCCTTAGCTATGATTAAGCTAGGTTTGTCTTGGGAGATTCTGCCCAAGGTGGCTCATCACACAACAGCCAAGCAAATGTATGATGCCATCCTTGAAATGTATGAAGGGAATACTGAACTAAAGAACATAAAGAAGCAAAGATTGAAGCAACAGTTGGAAAGGTTCAAGTATAGAGATGGAGAAAGGTTGAAATCAATACTAGAATGGTTTCTAAGTATTGTGAATGAGTTGAGAACAACTGATTATGTAATGACTGACTTTGATTTGAATACAAAGTTACTCAACTCAATGCCAAAAGAATGGTATACTGCTTGCAAATTCATCATTCAGAAACAAAATTTCAATAAATTGAAATTGGATGATATAGTATGCTTTCTTCAGGCTGCTGAACTTGAAATGATTGAGAATGAGATGATCAAGGAAGATAGACCATGTTTCAATGTTTCAAATGCATTGATTGCAACAATGGGAAATCTGTCTACCAAGAACCAACAGCAAATTCCCATTATTGAAGAACAAGCTGAACATAATGCTGTCACTCCGAAATCTTTCATTGGGGGTAGCACAAGTAATCAAGGAAATCAGCAGAGGTTCAATGTGCAACTGATTGATGATTCTGATTCTGCCTCTATGTCAAGTGGAAATGTTCCTAACACTGGAACAGGACATAGTCGAAGCAATGAAACACAAGCCTTGTTTTCTATGTTTACTGAGTCATATAATGCATTTGTTGCAAAGAACCTAATTCACACAAGTGTGGTACAAGATGATTTGGAACAAATTGATGCAGATGATTTGGAAGACATGGATTTGAAATGGCAAGCTGCCATGTTGGGTTTGAGAAGTAGAAGGCTGTATAATAGAACTGGTAGGTCTCTGGTTTCTGGTCCTAATGACAGGATTGGTTTTGACAAGTCAAAAGCAATATGCTACAATTGTCAACAACCTGGTCATTTTGCAAGAGAATGCAATCAACCAAGAAACTTTCAAATGAATCAATTCCAGAATCAACAACCAGGAGGTCAGCATCAATATCAACATAATCAACCAAGAGGTCAATAGAACTACCAACAAAATCAGCCAAGATTCAACAACAACAGCAATCAAATGAACAACTTCAATAACAACTACAACCCAAACTTCAATAACTTTCAGCCTCAAATGAATAATCAACAACAAAGTATGCAACAGAATCAAGGTTTTCAAATGAATAACAATCAAAACCTTCAAGCTGTCCAAAATGTTCCAAACAACACTGTTCCAGCAAATCAAAATCAGATTAGAAATCAAGGAAATGTAGCAGTGACTACACAACATGAAGAAAATTTTGATTGGAGCAATCATGAAGAGGACATTGCAGATGACATCAGGAAAGCAAATGTGGCATTCATGGCCATAATTGAGAAAGAAAAGGAATCATCATCTCAGGTACACTCTGCTCCTACAGTTGATTTAAATGAACTTATCATTGAATTGAAAACAAAAGTAGGCAAGCAAGAAAGTGAGTGTTTCAGAAAACAAAGTATCATAAATGAGTATGAGGCAAGTGAGATGATCAGTGATGAAAAGATTAAAAGCCTTGAAGATGATTGCATGATCATTTATAGAACTCAAACCAGATACATCACTGAGATTGATGGATTAAAGAAGATGTTAGTTGAAGAAAAGGTGCAAAACACAAGACTAAAGGTTGAAACTGAATTTCTGAAGAATTTAGTCTCAATTGGCAACATATGTGGTATACTGAATCAGGTGAAAGAACAAGACAAATACAAAACAGTTCTACCTCCATTCAACAACAATTTTATGCCAAAAGTTGACAAAGAGAAAAGAGATGCATACTTGCAACAATTCAAAGATGTCTTTCAAGACAGGGAAGAGGTTGTTGATTTGTACAAAAAGGTAGAAGTGAATGAAGAAGGAGAATTTGTGATTAAGAAAGAAGTAAATGAGGATAAGTCAATTTGAGTGATTTGAGTGATCAAATTACTGAAAAGGAAATCAAAGCTGCTGAAAGAGGAAGAAAATATAAGAAACCTGAATCTGTTGATAAACTTCCAAAGTATCCACCAATCCCACCAAAATGGAAGAAACAGAATGACAAAATGAAAAGAGAACATGTTTCTTTTGATATTTGTGAAAGGAGGAAGATAGACAACAATGCAGTCAGACCTCCAAGCAAGGCTGTATTGAGAAGGATAAAACTAAACAACAAGAAGAAGGTGAATAAAAAGGTTGATACAGAAAAATTTATCTCAGTTTATCCAATCTTTTCTAGTCATGAGGTTCTTGATGTTGGAGAAGTGGAAACTATGAAAGAATATGAGAAAAGACTGACAAGGGTTAGAGAAAGCAGTGATGAAGAATCTATGATTATGAAGAAAATTGTCTTTGTCAAAGGCAAACTTGAAAGACAGGACATCAAGATTGAGGAATTTGTTCATTTTTCAATTGATTTTGATGGTTTAAAGAATCAGCAGACTCTAGGAGTCAAGACACCTAAGCCAAGTGAAAGATACAAGAAACCAAAAGAACATGAAATATTCAAAGGGAAAGGTTTGGTGCAAAAGGTGTGATGAATATGGTCACCACACAGATTCATGTAATGAAAGATCCAAATTCAAACCATTTCATGTACCAGATGGAACAAAGTATGGGCAAGACTTTGTCCTGTACAAACAGAAGTATGATGAATATCTGGGAAAAGGAAAGGTGTGTGGTAATGAAACCATGAACAAAGAGAAGAAGAAATCTGAAAAGGAGACAAGGGGTGAGAAGAAAGTGACTGAACTGGAAAGAAGAAGCAAATCTCCTAAAAGGCATGAGAAATTGATCAAAAAAGAACTATCAGTCTGTGAGAATCAAGCAAGATACTTAATCAGTCAAATCTGATGGTTCTCAAGGATCATCAAGCAGTGAGAAGACAAGAAGAAAAGATGCACATGCTAGAATTAAACCAACAGAACTCACTGGTGATGAGAAGTTTCTACTAAGACATGGATATGAACCACATGGTTTCCTTTGGAAACCTAAGACTGAGAGTAAGGTTGAACAAATTGCTGATGTAAGAGAGTACTCTGAGATAAAGGACTATGTGATACAGGAGTATGTCACTGACTCAGCTGAATACCTGTGTCCAACCTCACTTGTCAAAACTCCAAGAGAGTGTGATTATGAAACGGATCATTCAGACAATTTAGAATTGGCTAATGAAGATCATAAACCAACAACACTTACTTCCCAAGTTGTGACTAAAACTGAATCCGATGAGATGCAATTTGATAAGACTTGCACTTCATCACATAACTAATCAAATTTTCTCTGTATGTGCAGGAACAGTCCACTCCTCTTAATGACATATGGTATATGGATAGTGGTTGTTCTAGGCACATGACTTGTGACAAGAGATCTCTTATCAACTATGAAGAGAAGTATGAAGGTCCAGTAGCTTTTGGGAGTGATGAGAATGGTGGAAAGATTGTTGGAAAAGGAATCTTAACAAATGGGAAAGTTTCATTTGATAATGTATTTCATGTTGAGGGTCTTCAGTACAATCTACTGAGCATATCACAAATATGTGATAAGGGTTACAAAGTCAGTTTTGATGATTCACACTGTTTCATTTTAAAACCTGAGTTTGTGATTCCACCTGAAATGATTATGATGATGGCACCAAGAAATGGAAACTTGTATGAGTTGAATATGAAGGAAGCCATTTCAAGAGGAGGTGCATGTTTTGTTTCCAAAGCCACTGAAAATGAATCTAAATTGTGGCATAGGAAACTGTGTCATGTAAACTTGAAGAACATGAATAGACTGGTCAAAGGTGAACATGCGATTGGTTTACCTACAAGAGAATTCAAGTTAGATGATCATTGTGACTCATGTCAAAAGGGAAAACAACACAAGTCTACTCATAAGACACAGCTCATCAATTCAATTGATCAACCACTTATGTTACTTCACATGGATCTCTTTGGTCCTGTGAGTGTGCCAAGTATTGGAAAGAAGAGATACTCTCTGGTGATCATTGATGGCTGTTCAAGATATACTTGGGTTTATTTCCTAAGTACCAAAGATGAGACTGCTGAGTTGATTAAAGGTTGTGTCACAATGATTGAGAACAAGCTGAATAAGAAAGTCAAGATGATGAGAAGTGACAATGGTACAGAGTTCAAGAATGGAGTTATGGAAGAATTTTGCACACAGAAAGGGATATTTCAACAATTTTCAGCTCCTAGAACTCCTGAACAAAATGGAGTGGCAGAAAGAAGAAACAGAACTTTGATAGAAGCTGCCAGAACCATGTTGGCAGATGCAAATTTGCCTGTCACTTTTTGGGCTGAAGCAATCAATACAGCATGTTATGTTCAAAACAAGGTGCTTGTAAACAAAAGGCATAACAAGACTCCATATGAAATTTTCAATAATAGAAAGCCTTAAATCAAGTTTTTCAAGCCCTTTGGTTGCAAATGTTTTCTTTTGAACACTAGAGATTATTTGAACAAGTTTCAAACTAAGTCACTAGATTGTTTCTTTGTTGGATATTCTACTCACTCAAAGGCATACAGAGTATATGTGAAAGATCACATGAGTGTGATAGAGTCTTCTGACATCATTTTTAATGAGAATCAGTTCAACACAGTCAGTGGTGCAGAATGGCTATTTGATAATGAGAAATTAATAAAGTCATTCAAGATTTATTCTGAAGACTTTGATGATTCATTCTACAAGACCAGTATACTTGCAGAGAATAAGAAGAAAGAATTGGACTTAGAAGAATTGTGGAAAAAAGGTTGCTAGAAAAGAAAAGGAATACACTTTTGTGAACAGCTCCTCCAGCAAGGTCATTGAACAGGATCAGGCTATGAACAATCAAGACAGTCCATATGTATAGAATGATCAAGTTCAGAATGAGAGTGACACAAGCAACCAATCAAATGAAGAAGCTGTCGCCACAGAAAGATTTCAAGACTTATTCCAAAATTTGAATTTGGGAAACAATGGTGCATCTACTTCAGGACAACACATTGAGGAAGCACCACAGTTTCATGATGCAGAAGCTGATTTGATCATTGAAGAACATGAACTCAATGAAACAAATATTGACACAAATTTGTCTACAAATATGATAATACAAACTCCTACTGTGAAAAGAATCATCCCGCTGAAAATATCATTGATGACTTGCATGAAAGAGTTACAAGGAGTCATTCTGAGATAGCAAACATCTGTCTGTACTCTTGCTTTCTATCTCAAATAGAACCAAAGAACATTGCTCAAGCATTAAAAGACAATAGTTGGGTAGAGGAAATGCAAGAGGAATTGGCACAGTTTAGAGATCTACATGTGTGGGATCTTGTAGACAAGCCATATGACAGATATGCAATTGGAACCAAGTGGGTTTTCAGAAACAAAAGGGATGAAAGGGGTTTAGTGATTAAAAACAAAGCTAGACTTGTAGCACTGGGATGTCTTCAGAAGAAGGGATAGAATTTGAGGAAGTATTTGCACCAGTTGCAAGACTGGAAGCCATAAGAATTTTCCTTGCATATACTGCCACAAAGAACATTAGAGTATTCCAGCTTGATGTTAAATCTGCATTCCTAAATGGAAAGATTGATGAAGAGGTGTATGTAGCTCAGCCACCAGGTTTTGAGGATCCCATGTATCCAAACAGGGTGTACAAGTTAAACAAAGCCCTTTATGGACTGCATCAGGCTCCTAGAGCATGGTATGATGAGCTATCTACTCATCTACTTGAAAATAGTTTCACAAGGGGAGCCATTGACAAGACACTCTTCTACAAAAGAAATGGGTCAGATTTGTTGTTTTTACAAGTCTATGTTGATGATATCATCTTTGGATCTACAAATGAAATTATGTGTTTGGAGTTTGAAAGGGTGATGAAATCCAAGTATAGCATGAGTTCCATGGGTGAAATGAACTTCTTTCTGGGACTGCAAGTTCTACAAAAGGCTGAAGGGATCTTCATTCATCAAACTAAATATGTGCAGGACATTTTGAACAAGTTCAACTGTCATGATTACAAGACTGCTTCAACTCCAATGGACACCAAAGAAAAGATGATTGCTGATGAAAAGGGGGAGTCAGTAGATGAACATGAATACAGAGCCTAGATTGGATCTCTGATGTATCTGACTGCAACAAGACCAGATATCATGTTTGTTGTGTGTGTATGTGCAAGGTTCTAGTCAAATCCAAAAGTCTCCCACATGAATGCTGTTAAAAGAATATTCAGATATTTGAAGGGAAGACCAGACTTAGGAATTTGGTATCCTAAGAATAAAACCTTTGATCTGCTTGCTTATACAGACAGTGATTATGATGGGTGTAACATGAGCAGAAAGTCAACATCAGGGGGATGCCAGTTTTTGGGTGAAAGGCTAGTGTCATGGCAATGCAAAAAACAGACTACAGTATCAATCTCCATTGCAGAAGCTGAATATGTTGCTGCATCTGCCTGCTGTGCACAAGTTCTCTGGATTCAAAATCAGATGCTGGATTATGGTTTGAATTTTCTAAACACCCCTATTCTGATTGATAATACTGCTGCATATATTCACATGTATGTTTGGTTATGTTGACCACTTTTGGTCAAACATGATAGCCATTAACCTGACAATGAAGAGATATTGGGGTGATTGAATATTAAACTGTATTTTTGGGAAATGATAGTACATTGACTACTTAGCTGATCATATGGAATTATTAGGCTAAAAAGACCTTAGCATAGTCATTAACATGCATGGTTGCTTTCCCATGATGATGTAAAATCTAAGGTGATATAAACATAATGAATATGCTAATCTTTATGTGGAGATGCATAGTTGTTTTGTATGTCTCAAGATAAATCTCTCCGAATGATATGGCAGAAAAGTGATTACCCAGTCATACACGAGCCTGTTGTTATTTGGTCAACCAAAAATGAAACATCTTTAAATATGACAAGGAACGTACTTTAAGAAAATTTGAGAAAATATCAAAAACAAGGGGAAGAATGAATAAATCAACCAAAAGTTGATAAGTTGTAAGGCCCCGAACCCGGTAGCCCTACTTTAGCGTCGGATTTACTCATAAACACAGTTCTTACAAATCAGAGTTCATTAAAACTTTCGCGGAATATAAAAACTTTCATGAAACGTTACAGCAATCCAAAACTTGCCTTAATTAAACATTCTTGTCTTTCAAAATAAACGTCAATTACATTAAAACATCTTGAGTCTTCAGATGCCAGTCTCCTATTCGCCTACCATGTGCCCGCTCAAGCTAGCAGTCTCATTCACTCACCTGCGTGCATACTAAAAGTCAGCTACGCTGAGTGAGTTCTAGTTAATCGGACGCCATACAATACATACACATACATACATATCCGAAGATACATATCCATACTTAACTAGTTACCCTTCTGTTCTACATACATACTTACTACCATACATACATACATATCTACAATCACTAACCTCAGTCTACCGAGAGTACGTTCATAGTCCGCCGTCTATACCTGTACTCAAGGTCGTGAACACGTAAAAGGTCCGCAGTCCTTACCTATGTTCACCATTTATGGTACGTGCAAGGTCCGCAGTCCTTCCCTATACCATCCTACATCCACAACACGTACAAGGTCCACAGTCCTTCCCTATGTTGCAACCTAAACCATAGCACGTACGAGGTCCGCAGTCCTCCCCTATGCTACCACAATACAAATACAGCACGTATAAGGTCCACAGTCCTTTCCTATGCCATCCTACATCCACAACACGTACAAGGTCCACAGTCCTTCCCTATGTTGCAACCTAAACCATAGCACGTACGAGGTCCGTAGTCCTCCCCTATGCTACCACAATACAAATACAGCACGTATAAGGTCCACAGTCCTTTCCTATGCTGATGCCTATCTATAATACGTATAAGGTCCGCAGTCCTTAACTATGTTGTCGTCTATTATCTGTAACACGTATAAGGCCCACCGTCCCTATCTACGTTTACATCTATCATCTACTTTACGTATAAGGCCCGCAGTCCTTAACTACGCCATCACCAGCCGAGTCTATGTCCGACAAAAGCTAGAGGGATTTGCCATCCTAACTTACTATGTCGAACGTAGAGCTCACATACCATTCGTGTACCTGTATACACATACTTCACATATACAATAATTACATTATAGCATAAGAACACTCTAGGCGTTCTTTACATCATTCATTTAACAACCATACCTCTTGTCGATACGTGCAATATCCGAAGATCGTTCACGCCCCGACAAGTATTCATTTGTAATGTTCATACATCTTCGATATATAATATTCGTACCTTTATTTTTAACCTGACAGTATGCGCAATATCCGAAGATCGTTCGCGTACCGACAAGCAATCATTCATATCCATCACATATATCACATATGGCATACACTTATCACTTAGGATAAATGTATTAATAACACATCGAGTATGCACACAGCCCCGAAAACATAACACATAAATGGGGCTAGAAACTCACCTGAACTCTGCTTCTTCCTCCGATAGTTGTAAATCCCTTCTTTAACTGAGCTCGGCTGACTGTATAAGTTACACGTATCAATACTCGCCTGATTTAATCTGGTGGCCTAGTATTAGCTTACTTTTACTTATCGTTTTTAATTTATTTTCTAATCGAACTTAGCTTTAGGCGAAGTTATCAGTCAGGCGAACTTGGCCGTAGGCGAAGTTATCAATTAGGCGAACTTGGCCGTAGGCGAAGTTATCAATTAGGCGAACTTGGCCTTAGGCGAAGTTATCATCAGGCGAACTTGGCCTTAGGCGAAGTTGTCATCAGGCGAACTTAGCTTTGCAGGCGAAGTTCATCAGGCGAACTTAGCTTTGCAGGCGAAGTTGTCATCAGGCGAACTTAGCTTTGCAGCGAAGTTGTCATCAGGCGAACTTAGCTTTGCAGGCGAAGTTCATCAGGCGAACTTAGCTTGCAGGCGAAGTTGTCCAGCTGCAGGTACTGTTCGTCCTTAAATCCCTTAATCATCTTCGTTTCTTAACCAAATAACTCGATTTAGGTATCCACGGAATCGTCTGACCAGCGCCTACAAACCCCAACCATCAAATCAACCTAACATCGATGTTTAAAGGGTGCGATTTAGGCATATAGGTTACGGGTTCTTTTATCAATCGATTAACCCATCAAATCATATCCATTTTCAGTAAGTTTAGCTTTGTTGGATTCGTTTTTACCATACAAACACAGATCTATCATTTCTATACTAATCCAAACCTAAACGAACAAGTTCTCGATATAAACGTACCGTAAATGAGTCGAACTACGAACACGAGCTGGTCTTGTTGCTTTGGTTCGTCACGACGATCTAGCACCAACAAGCTCGGGTCCTCGCCTTTGGATCTTGGTTCGGGTTGTGTGTGTTTTGGAGTGTGTAGAGATTAGGATGGATGATTGGATGGAATGGAAAGGATTGGGGTTTAAGGGGGTATTTATACCCCCTTAAGCCCATGGACTGAAGGCCCATATTTCCTTTTGGTCCATATCTAATCCCATCTAATTATCCTACTAAGTCTTCATATTTTGCTATTATTATTATCGCTCCACTAACTCGTTTATTTCACCCGAAAAAATAATATAATAAATATTACTTTAGAAATTTTGGGAGTGTTTTAAATATTTTATCAAACAAGAACAAGAACTACAAAGATGTTGACAAAATCTGTCTCATCTTGAAGGAAAGGCATGTTTCTAACTGTAAGTCCAATGTTCAACCTCTAGAAATGTTTGAATCTAAAAATACAAAAAATACAATAAGTTTTGTCATACAAAAATATTTTTGACCAAATACAGGAGGTTGGAGTCAAATTGGGGTGATATGGGGAAAGCCAAATAAGCTTTGAGAAGAGATATGAGACATCATTGCACAGTGTTGACCATTAATGCATTATGCTTTAAATGAACCTAAATCATATCATCAAAGAGATGAAATTCATGCAAAGTTTATACCTGCTGTTAACCTATCTAAGTTGTCATAATAATGCTGAGAGTGAAGTATTGAGATAGCTACTTAGTCAATATGATCCCATTCTTGAGATCTTTTTAGTAAAAGGAAGAAATTGTTTTGAAAAGAAATATAACTGAAATTTGATCTCTCAATGCACCATTTGCTCATAAACTATGATCTGAAATGAAAAATATATTTTGACAAAGTGGTTTAAGTCAAAAAGTGTTGCATTTTGCCTAAAAAGGTTGAATATGTAAGTTCGGGTAAGGTTTAATGCTTTATAACCATCCCGAGCACAAACTGTTTGAATATGTATTTTCAGGTAAGGTTTAATGATTTACAATCTTTCCAAGTACAAAACAGTTGATTATGTGTGAATATGTTGTTTCGGGTAAGGTTTGATAATTGTCAACCTTTCCGAGTAAGCTTAGTCATTTTTTTACTTGTTTATGTGTGAATACGTTGTTTCGGGTAAGGTTTGATAATTGTCAACCTTTCCGAGTAAGCTTAGTCAGTTTTGACTTGTTTATGTGTGAATACGTTGTTTCGGGTAAGGTTTGATAATTGTCAACCTTTTCGCGTAAGCTTAGTCATTTTTGACTTGTTTATGTGTGAATACGTTATTTCGGGTAAGGTTTGATAGTTTTCAACCTTTCCGAGTAAGCTTAGTCATTTTTGACTAACTTTATGATTTTCGGGCATGCTTTGAAGTGTTTACACTTACCGGGTAGAGTACACTATTGTACTCATCTCTCGAGCAGGCTTGAAGTCTTGAGATGATTATGTGTTGTTATAATTAGCTTTTAACAAGTAATTCTTGTTTCGGGCAAGCTATGCATGTTATTTGCTTATTGTGATTCCAAGCAAACTTTGTGAACTTAAGTTAGTACACCGAGTAAGCTTTGTAATTTGTGTGAATACGTTGTTAGGAAAGGTTTGTTAATCTTTCCGGGCACGCTTAGATGTTACTGTTTAAGTCTGTCATTTTTTTTTCGGGTATACTTTGAATAAGATTGATGTTCGGCATACCTGATGATTGAATGTGTTTATCCTAGCAAGCTTAGTGCTAACATAGGATTTTCGGGCAAGCTCTATGAAATTTTAGACTATAGCACACTTAAATGTTTATGTGTTTAATTTCATTCCGAGCATGCTCTGTGATATGTGTATGATTTCTTTGAAATTACAAGTGTTTTCGGGCAAACCTTGTTTTCCGAGCACACTTTATATTTCGGGCACACTTGTGTTCCTTCAATATACTTGGTAATTTCAAAAACTTAACTTTCCGAGTACACTGTCTGCTAGAATTTCTTTCAGAGCACACTTTGTATTATAAGAAGGTTATTCGGGTATACTTTGAATAAGATTGTTGTTCGGGCACACTATTCTCCAGAAAGATTGCTCGAGCACACTATGTTTTCAAGCATACTTGAATGAATGTGTTGATTGATTATGTTAATTGATTATGATAAAATTGATTATGATTCTTATGAGGGTTTGTGCTAGATAAGTTTTAATTTGAAATTGAGAAATCTATGTGGGGATCTAAATAGATTCTTAGAAAAGATGTTTATTTGATGATTATACTTGATTATATGCCTTGTGATTAATTTCTCAAGATATCGAGTATTTCGGGTAAGCTTTCTTCATTATTGTCTTAACTTTAAATTAATTTACTTGATCGAGCAAGGTTGATATATAGACGAATTCGGGCAAACTTTGTATATTAAAAAATGAAAATTTTTCAAGCAAAATTTGACCGAGTAAGGTTTGTATGTGGAAGTATACCGAGTAGAATTTGGATATACTAATCTTTCGAGTAAGGTCTTATAAACTTAAATAAAATTAAATGTTTTTAATATATCAAGTGGATAATGTTACTGGTTGACAGCTAATAATTCACAAAATGACAAAAAGTATTTAAAACCCACTTTCAAAAAGGTATATAAGAGGGAGTTAGGCAAATTTTTCAACGTTATTTCCCTCTCTCTCTCTCCTTCCACTGAAAAATACTTACACTCAAAGAAACCTCTCCGACTTCCTAAATTCTAAGTCGATCCTAACCCTAATTTTTATCAGCCCCTAATTCCGACTCGGTAAGCATTAATAATATGTTTTCCGATCTCGATTAGACTACAATGGGCTGTGATTTTGTATTTGATTACTGACACTCTGTTTATGTGTTTAGGTTATAAATTTGTCGAAGAATAGGTTCTTGAAGATTTCTCCCTATCTTCTTCATTCTTATAACTTGTATCTAAAGTACTGAACTTTATGACTAATTTCACTTTGAATATGTTTGTTTATGTATTTCAGATATGGCAGAGCAAGAACAACCGAAGTATGTGTTCGAGCCAAAGCTGAATATGTGCGCATTATTACCAGTGACACCAGAAAATGAACCAGTGGCTCGAATGATATCGTGGATGGCACGGTCAAACATCAACTTTGCACTTACTGAAAGCCCTATAATTTACAGAAATCACTCGTTGGATTTCTGGAGATCTGCAGAGTTTGTTGAAGATGTAAATGGAAAAAGAATAGAGGCAACCGTGGCCAGACAGGAGATTCATATCACAGAGAGAATGATCAGAAGATGTCTAAGACTGAATGATGATGATCACAATCACATAAACTTCAATACAGCACACTTATTGAAAATTTTTGAAGAAACAATGGAGTATCAAGGAAATGTCCATGAAGGACAGTTTCAGAAGGGTATGTTTCCAATGTTGTATAGGTTTTTAATACATCATATTATTCATGGATTTGCACCAAGGAAGGGATCATGGACTCTGATGAGTCATGATCTAGAAAATGCCACAGTTGAGATAATCTTTGATCTGCCCTTTAACTTTTCCAAGATGATTTTTGAGGGATTAGTAGGGAATCTAAAGAAACCAGAAAGAAAGAGATTTTTGAAATATCCAAGATTCCTGCAGATCATATTCAATAGAGAACTACAAGATTTACCAACAATTGGAGACACACATCAGTTGCAAGACTCTGATGCTTACAAAAGAATCAAGAAATATGGTGTCTCCAATACCTATAATTCAAATGTTCCTTTTGAAATTTTACCTTGGTTATTGAACCATGATTTGGCTATAATGCCTGTGCCTGATCTGAGCTCAGAGGAGGAAGCAGGGGATGATGTTGATGGAGATGAAGGTGGAGATGGTTTAGAAATGGAGATTATAGCACCTGAATAGGGGGAGCACACAGAAGAACTTGAACAATCAATTCCTACACTACCACACTCACCACCACCAACCCCACCACATCAAACACCACCTCAAACCCTTATCCTAGACCAACCTGAAACTTCCACACATCAATCACCACCACCACAGACACCACCAACTCATAGCCTAAACCAATCAGAACCAATAATTTCTAGCCCACCTCAAACACCTACCACAAACCAACCTGAATTTGAACCATTTCCTACATCTGAACCTACTAGTCCACATGGTGATACATTCCAAAGAAATCATGAGTTGATGTTGGAGAATGATGAGTTGAGAAGAAAGGTTAAAGAGATTATGGATGAGAATGTTGTGTTGAGAAGAAGGAATGAGGAGGTAACAAATGAAAATGTGATGCTGTTGAGAAGGTTAACTGAGGCTGAAATGAAAATTCAAACCCTGGTGCAGGAGGTTGAGAAGACCTCAGCTGCCCCAAAACAGGGGGAGAATATGGATGATGCTGATGTGGGTATGACTGATGTTGAAAGTGTTGATAATGTTGATGGTTTGAAGATGATCATGAGTGTTTGTGATGATAGTGATGAGAATGAAGGGGAAGTGAGTGGAGAAGAAACCAATAATGCTGAAAATGAAAAGTCAAATGATGAAGAGGTTGTGCTTACAGAAGAATTAACTGAGATTTTAGATGAGGAAATGAGTGTTGAGAATGCTGATATGAATGCTGCTACTGAGGAACTGGTAAACACTGAGCCTGAAGATGATCAAGAAGTTAGTTCCAAGAGGGTAGAGCATGACTCAGAACTGGAAGCACTAAATGATGAAATTGATAATTTCCCTCCAATAAGTCCTCCTGAAACTGAAGAAGAATTAAAGAAGAGGATGGATAAGGGAAAGGGTATAATGACAGAAGAAGAGCCTCTTAAGGCATATCCTGAAAAGGATTTCTTATTCAGAGATGATGCTGCTGCTGCTGCTCTTAAAGAGCAAGAAAGAATAATCAAAGAATCTATGGAGATGGAGAAAATAGCCCTATCTCTAACTCCAGAAGAGATTGAAGAGCAGGAAAATCTGATCAGACAAGCCAACCTTGAAAAAGAACTAGTTGAAGATGTGGATGATCAAGAAGTTATAGAAGAATTGATTAAGATGAGCAGAGTTGAGGAAGTAGACTACTCTTTGGCATTGGTAGTCAGCATGTTTCAACCTAAAAGTCAAACATCTGAAACTGCTGCTGAACCAGCCGTTTTGAATACTGGTATAATTCTTGAAGAGGGGATTGGTGAGTCAATTGCCTCAAAGGCTGCCAAGAAATGGACTGAACAGGTGAGAGAGGATCTGAGGAAGAACCCAACTGACAACTGGTCAGAAAGGGTAAAAGTACCTGAAACTCAAGAACCAAGATTTACCAAGATGTATCAGAGAAGAAAAAGAGCAGCTGAACAAACTGAGCAAGAAAAGACTGCTAAGAAGGGAAAGTGGGATGAGAAAAATAAGTATTTTGTTGAGACCCTTGATAATGAAGCAAGTCCCATAAGGGAAACACCTTTGCAAAGTCTATGACCTGATGAATATAAGCAAGGTGTCCCTGATGTGCCAACTAGGGATGAACCAGATCATCCTGCCTCTGATGAACCAAGAATAGATGCCATGAATGATCTATCTGAGGAGGGGGGATGGATCTGAGGAGTCTGATGATGAAAATGATGATAATCCTGATAAGGATGAATGGAGAGTTGGTACAAGCACTAATGTTATGTCCCCACAAGTTGAGATGACTGATACACACAGGGCAAACATTGAAATACGTTTGGAAGAAGCCAAAAGGCTGATTGAGAAGAAGAACAAAGATACCAAGAAGCACAAAGATTATCTGATAAAACATGGTTACTCTGAGAAAGATTTGGAACATTTCTCTGTTGATCAAGTGCATGAGTTGTACATTAGTGAAAGAGAGAAAGTGGTAGAGAGATGTGTTAAAGAAAATGAGGAACTTGAGCTGGAAGAATTGAAAAGAAAATTTAATGGAATGTGTGGATATTTGTTAAAAAAGGGCATGAAGCCTGAAATTGTTAAGAATTTGGATAAAAAGACAGTTGTGGATCAGTATAACAGGAGAAAAAAAAAAGAAAAATCTAAAAGGGTCCAAACTAAGAGCTCAAGTCAAAATGAAGCACCTAATGAGCCACCAAAGAATAAAAGAAGAATTCAGACAATAAGGGAAAAGGAAAAGGAACAAGTCAAACATGTTGAAATCCCTATTTGTTAAGAAAAAGTGAAACCTGAACCAGAAAATGAACCATTTATGCCTTGGGAAAATGAGGAAATGTTAAACATCCTAAGAAACATAATGATTAATAAGAGAGGGATGACTGAAGAAGACTTTAATGTGTTAGAGAAAGAGGATTTGAAAACTCTTTTCTACCTTCAAAAGAATGAGTGGGAAAAGGCATTAAGAGAAGGAGAAAATCCACGATATTATGCTGATTGTAGGTTTGTACCTGCTGGATTGGCAAGAACTCCAGGAATGATAAAGATGCTAATAGAACTTGAAGCAGCTGGACAAGATATAGTTGAATTAGCAAATCTTCCTACTGAGATGGTGGAAGCTATATATGTGAAGACTTTCAACTTGGGACCTCAAAAGCCCAAGAAGTCAATTCCTTTCAGACCTCCGTTTCATCAAAGATTTCATATAGGAAGAGGTCAAGGTGGAAGAGGTGAATCAAGCAGTTCAGTACAACACAGTAAAAGACCACAATCTGATGTGGATCTACCCAGAGAGCTGTACTATGATTCGGTCATTGATTCCCTCAAAGTGATTATGGAGAGCAGATTGTTAAAAGAGATTGTGGTCAGAAGTGACTTCAGGGATTATAATGAAGAACAATTAAGAAGAATGGCTTCTCTACACCTGTATGACTTCAGAGATAGAAACCGATCTGCAGGATCACAAATGAATGACCTATCCAAGTATCTGCATGAACAAGCTGACAGAGGTTTCCCTGTATTGAAAGAGAAAAGGACCTGGAGATCAGTAAGGACTCAGAGTGCAAGAAGAGTGAGCAAGCTGAGAAGAATGGATATAGCAGAAAGAGACTTTCAGATGTATGTCCGAGATGAAAACCCACTGTTCAACATGAATACGTGTATAAACTTGGGAAGAAGAATGAGAAGGCCAAACTATACGGTACAGAAGAACGGTGTCATTGCTAAGGTGGAATACAAAGAAGACACTGGTCATTATGTGCTGATGAACTCTGATGGAAAAGTCTTGGCCATAATAAAAAAGGATGCAGATCTGACATGCTTACACAATGATGATCTAATAGATATAAGAGACTTGGTGATACCAGAAGGACACATTCACTACCAAGTGCTCAATATCTTCAGAGAAAGAGCTGCATCAGTAATACAGCTAAGAAGACAAGCAGTCTACAATGAAAGGAAAAGACTGAATAGATAGAATAGGCTTTGCTTTGTAATGTCTTCGGACAACTTTTGAATATGTAATTTTGTTTATGTAATTTGATTATGAAATTTGACTTTTAATTTGATGTGTATTTTTGCTAAGTGTAAGTAACCATAGAGTGTTTTGGGTCAGCTGAGGTTTTCCAATCTAGGGGGAGATTGTTGGGTCAAGAGTTTGACCCAAATGAGGAGATTTGACCTAAATGAAGATTATGGAATATTGGAATCTTCTCAACCTCCTCAGAAACTGCTAAGTATTGAATCCGAGCACACCTTGGGTTCCGAGCAAGCTTTTACTTAGCCGAGTACAAGATTTTGCCTCCCGGGCAAGGTTTACTTCAAATAGTCTTCTTAAGTGGATATCCGGGCAAGGTATACTATTTAGTGCATTCCCGAGTAAGGATCACTGATTTGGTATCTCCGAGCAAGGTTCACTTTGTCAAGCAGGTTTGTTCTTCAAGACCAAGTATTTTACTCTTCCGAGTAAGGTTTGGTCAACCAAGTCCAAGAAGCCAAGTAATTGGAAGACCGGGCAAGGTATTTATCAATAAGTATGGTCCGAGTATACTTGATGAGTTAAGGGAATATTTCTAAGTTATATCGAGTAAGGTTCAGCTTAAGCAAGGTACAGTGATTCCCGAGTACACTTTGCTAATAAGTTATTCAATGACAAAGAGCCGAACAGGATCATAGAAGAACAGGGTTGCTCGTAAGGAGTTGTTGGGAAAAGTCTGATAAATTCAAGAAGATTGAAGTCTACTCAGTGAGTATTTTACTTGGTAAAATATTCTTTAAGTAAAGTCTACCCGGATCATAGAAGAACAGGGTTGCTCGTAAGGAGTTGTCGGGAAAAGTCTGATAAATTCAAGAAGATTGAAGTCTACTCGGTGAGTATTTTACTTGGTAAAATATTCTTTAAGTAAAGTCTACCCGGAAACTGATCCCGAGTACACTTCTATGTTTACCAAGTCTGAAGGAAGGCCGAGTACACTGCGTACTCGGAGACTGAAGATTAATGAAAAGCTTACCCGGAAGACTTGTTTTACACTTAGTTTAAATATGTATTATGGGATAGGGTTTCTAGAAGGAATGACAGCTGTCCTAGGTTGGCAGGCCTATAAATAGAATATTTAGGGCACGCCGCTAGAGACACGAAAGGAGAGGCAGAATACACAATACAAATAAGACTGACTCATTTATTGAGAGAATATTTTGTGACGGCTGTCTTAGGATTCCTAGAAAACCCTAAATCGATTATCCGTTTGTATGATTTTAATATGATATAAATGGAAATATTTTGAGTGAATCCTGAGTATGCCTCTCTATCTTTGATTATTCATTGCAACCGTATGTTTGTTATTGATTCCGCCTTTAATAAACGGATATCTTTCTAAATATAGCAACTCGTCATTAACTCTCTTGTCAACACGATTAATCTGTGTGAGTTATGACTTGATTGATTAAGATCCAGCTGAGTGTTGAGGGACCGACAAGGGATTTCGCTCCTCCCTCTCACGACCGTATATATGTATAGAGGTGTATGTGTGTTCTTGAGTGTGTAGAGAATAAGATGGAAAGAAATGAGGGTTTAGGGTTTTAGGGTGGTTTAAGGGAGTATTTATACTCCTTAAAGCCCATGAACCTAAGGCCCATTACCCTTAATCCATCTTAATTAATCCAAATCCATGATCCTTTCTTGTTTAATATTAATTAATCATCAACATACGACAACTTAACACAACTTTCTTTATTTAATATTAGAATATTTTAGGATGTTACATCAACGTTGAAAGTGCCTTTTCATCTTCTTCCATTTTCTCAAAATCAGCATCATCATACAGTTCAACAGGCTTCACAGCAGCTTCCTCAAAGTTCTCATGTTGGTAGGTGATAGCTTGAGGACCTCTAACAATGCTTCTCCAAACTTTGGCATCTTTCATTTTAACGTATTTCTCAAATCTGAACTTCCACTCGCTAAACCCCTCATGAGACAGCAGACGAGGTATGCGAGTAGCAATTCCCATTATGGAGTCCAGTTCTTGATGTAGTGTAGCATTTGATGATCCATTACCATTAGTTAGTTGGTCCATTTGAATAGTAACAGTGATAACAGAATTAGTCCAAGTAATTCTAAAAGGCCCAAAGATCAGGCCCAAGTGATGTCCATCCGAGAACTAAGAGTAATGACAGAGAACACCTTTTGACCGAAAAAAGACGTTGACTGAGAATAGTCCAGCCGAGAACGTTTGTTTTTTACCGAGAATGTTTGTTTTTTACAGAGAACGTTTGTTTTTGACGAGAATGCTTAAAGGTGACCGAGAACCAGCAGAATTGGCCGAAAACGAAGGTAGCTTGTCCAGAACCCCAGATTCTTTAACCGAAATCCCTTAGATAACCCCGAAATCAAACAATATTTCTCGAGAACAAGGTTGATAGATTTAGATAGGCAACAAACTAACTGCCGAGAATTAAGGAATTCAAATTGTTTCCAAAAAATACCAAATCTATAGCCAAAAATAAGACTCGTTCTTCCCCGATTCACTGCTCACCGGAAAAACACACCAAAACACCATAAACAACAAAGAACCAACGGGTCTTGAATCGTTTGATATCACAACCGAGCCTAGAATAGGTCAATAGGCTCTGAAACCAATTGTAAGTCCTTAGAACGGATCTTTTCAATATGATATCAACAATCTCAATGTTATTGCGGAATATAACACGAGATGATTCAAGATGAATAACTAAGAACACGTAAATCACACCAACAATGCTTCAAAACATACGTATATTAAATGTCTAATGCTTAAGCAATTACACAATACTCGTTCAACTTGTGCAAGAGTGAAAGGCCAACCCAAACCCTATACATAACATGTCTATATATAGGGAAACTACAACCTAGACCAAAACAAGCCCAAGCCCACCGAGAATACAAATTGATCTCGGTTTACATATGCATACATGACACAAACCATACTAAGCATAGACTAAGTACAAACCAACTAAGTACAGACACAACATCAATACCTAAAACTGGTAATCAATTAGATTATATTCAGCTGTGCCAATTGTTCGGATTAAGTTTTGATAATTAGCAGAGCCAATTATTTAGTCTTTTGATTATTAATTCAAACAAAGAGATTTTCAAATAGGTTTAATTACTTGTCCAACTTGTTTCACAACCTGAAACCTAGAGATTGGTTATTTCCTCATATCTGTTTACAAATCAAGGTAACATTGTTTTTGCTTAACAAATCTTTCAAACCGCTTGACATCGTCTGTCCACTCAGTTTAATATTTTATAAATTATGAATTTTATTAGCATTTTCCACTGATTCCCTTTGCATTCGACCCCTTACTTGCCCTTGCTAGTAAAGGTATTTTATAAATGTTTTTTATTGACCTTTCGATATCGATCACCAACCACACAAGTTGCATGTCCTAAGATTTAACTAGATTGATCATATTTGTACTAACATGGGGAATAAATATTCAATTTAATGATCTTATACAAATAAAGATTATCACGACAACAAATAATGCACAGATATAATATAACACGTGATCAGGCAAATAAAATTAAACAAAATTTAGGATTACATGTTCCACCCAAAATAAGTAAAAGTAGGCTATGAATTTCACTTCGAATAAGAGATTGCATGATCAGGTACCCACAATTAAAGGTTGATGCAATAAATAATTTAAATATCTTAATTTTGGTCGAGTGAATGGTACAAGAATGTAGGTTTCTACGAGATTTCAATAGGTGAGAGTTTGAATGCAAAAGGTGTTGATAAAGTATTTTTCTATTTTTTGAAAGATTGTAACCCGGATTCTTGGAGTTGTTAAAAAAATCAAACATCAACAAAATTTTATGAATTTTCCAGTTTACTAATTTATTATGTTGTGAATAACTTATTATGTTGTGAATAACTTTCTTTATAAAAGTTTTTGATTTGGATCTTTGAAATATAAGATACATTTGCATCCTTGAAATATAAGATAAATGTTCATATTTTAAAAGTGTACAAATCTGTGCATTGTTTTAAACAAGACTGGTTGAAAGTCCAAATGAAAGTTTTTCTGATGTTTTGTATACCGTTGGATTTGTTTTTTGACAAACTACGTCATAGAAACAAGTTTAACTCATTTGGATTTATTATGAATAAGTAAAGAATTGAACAAAATTGGGTTAGAAAGCCATTATGACTAGGGCTACACTAATGTGCACCTTATCATGATTTTAAACAATTTTGGGTTAAGATAAATTTATTACAGGTGTGAATGCATATTTTTATGTTAGCCAAGACATTTCTAAGGCAGAGGCAGAGTTGTCCTTGCAAAGGATGCTTGTAGGATTCACGAGATGGGGAGGCAGTTCCATCCATTATAAACGGGATCCGCGATTATGTTAGTGCGGATTCACGAGATGCAGAGGTCTTTCCATCCGTTGAAAATGTGATTCGTGATTAACTTAGTGCGGATTTACGGTGTAGAGGTATTGCCATCCATAGCAAACAGGATCGGTAATTAATTTAGCGTGATGTTAGCTTGTTTAGAGATTAAGATGAAAAGGATGAAAAATTTAAAGTAAAAGAGAGGAATAAGAACAAGATGGAGATTGATGTTCTTACCCTTGAAGATTTTTAGAGAGAGAAAGTGAAAGATATGATGAAACATACATGTTTTGGTCTTGAATGATCTTCTAAAACTTGACTTTCTCATGAAATGGAAGAGGTTTATGGATCGTTCTTCAAATAATAATAATAATAATATGAAGATGTGGTGGAGGTGTTGGAGTGGTTATGACGGTAGCTGTGTATGGAGACGGAGAGTGAAGTGCCGGTGTGTTGTGTGGAGGAAATAAGCAAAATGGAGTGTTGTATTCATAGATGAATGGTAGGTGGTTGCATGCATGACAAATGTCATATTGTCTTGTATGCATGCCAATGGAAGAAGGTGTTGGTATTTATGTTCAGATACAACTCAAAAGTACACAAACAGGTATGGAAGCTCAAGTAGTTTTTGTATTTCTTAAGTGATAATAAAAGCTGAGTTACAAAGGTGCTTAAATAGCAAGAGAAACCCACAAAAGACTCAACAACCTAACGTTCTAAAGGCCACCGGGGTAAACAGGATGACCCATTATTATCTTAACAATCAAAACCTAAAAATAGGGAAACGTGCCAACATGGCTAGACTTATTCCATCAGCTTAATTATCACATGCAAATGACTGGGTCTTGAGCTTCCATGCAAACAATAACGGTTAGGATCACACTTCAATATCCTCCCTTGAGCCAAACTGTCGAACACCAAGCAACCATCTGATATAAACAAACTTTTCTTTGGTTAAGGACTTTGTAAGAGCATCTGCCACTTGATCATGCGTGGAACAAAATTCGAGAGTAACAATCTTCTTTTCCACCATCTCCTTAATGAAGTGATACCTTAACTCAATGTGCTTCGAACGACTATGATGAATAGGATTTTTTGACAAGCTTATAGCTGATTTGTTATCACAATACACAATAGTTGGTTCCACTTGTTTTAACCCCATATCTTCTAAAATTCTCCGTAACCAACTTGCTTGAAACGTGGCACCTGTAGCTGCAATATATTCAGCCTCTGTACTTGATAAGGCTACTGTTGGTTGTTTCTTTGAGCACCATGACACAACCCCACTGCCTATAGTGAAAATATAAGCCGAGAGACTTTTCCGGTCATCAATGCAACTGGCCCAATCACTGTCACTGTAGCCAGTTAGTGAAATCTCAACACCCTTAGCACACCAAATACCATACTCAGCACTCCCTGCTACATACTTAAGAATTCTGCGTGCTGCACCCATGTGAATTTTGGAGGGGCTTTGCATAAACCTGGACAAAAAACTCACAGCGTATGCCAAATCAGGCCTAGTGTGAGTTAAATAGATTAGGCCTCCCACCAAGCTTCTAAATACCTCCCCGTCAGCCTTTTCTGCACCATCTTGAGCACTTAATTTCTCATTATAATTCATTTGAGTGATTTCAACTTTACATTTAGTCACACCAAATTTTTTCAGCAAATTCTGAGCATATGTTTGCTGATGCAGAAAAAATCCATCATCAACTTGGATAACCTCCAACCCGAGGAATAGTTTGAGTAACCCAAAGTCAGTCATCTCAAATGTATGTTTCATTCCTTCTTTGAATTCCACCACCAATTTAAGGCAGGAAGAAGTACAAATAATATCATCAACATAAAGGCATACATAGATGATATTACCTGTTGGAGTTTGTTTGATATAAAGGGTTGGCTCACTTTGACTTTTCTTGAAACCATGATCTTCAAAATACTTGTCAAATTTGGAATACCAAGCCCTTGGGTCTTGCTTGAGCCCATATAGAGCTTTATTAAGCTTATATACCATATCTGGTTGCTCCTTAGACACAAACCCATCTGGCTGATCAACATAAATTTCTTCAGAGAGTTCCCCGTTCAAAAAGGCTGACTTGACATCAAGTTGATGAATTTTCCATCCCTTTTGAGCAGCAATGGATATCAACAACCTGATTGTTTCGAATCGAGCAACAGGTGCAAAGGTCTCTTGATAATCAATCCCTGGTTGCTGTGAGCACCGCTTTGCCACTAGGCGGGCTTTGTGTTTCACAACATCCTCATTTGATCCAAGTTTTGTCTTAAAAGGCCACTTGACCCCGATTGTTTGCTTCTCAGGTGGTAACCAGACTAATTGCCATGTATGATTTTTTTTCTATGGCTTGGATTTCTTGCCTCATAGCTTCTATCCATTTTGGAGAAGAAACAGCTTGTGAATAAGTCACTGGATCAGTGACACTTAAAGCAAATTGACATGTTGAGACTTCATAATCACTATCTGACAACCCTTCTCCTGTATAGTAGTCTTGTAACCAAATTGGAGGCTTTGTAGATCTTTTAGAGGGACCGATTGAATTGATGGAGGATGATGCAGGATTAGATTGACTTGATGGTGATGGGTCATGGGTTGAGTGAGATGAATGAGAACTACAGGGTAGGTGTGTAGGACTAGGATTAGGTAGTATAGTTGTAGGTGAGATGGTTTCATGGGAATTGGTGTTAACATGGGAGTTGGTGGTCTCATTTTGTGGGTTGCCAGGTATAGGGTTGGCTTCATTTTGATTTTCATTTGTTGGGTCTAAAGGAAATGGATCAATAAAGTGGTAGGTACTTCCAGAACTGGTCCCTTGTGATTTCCAGTTCCACCTTGCATCATCAAAAAAATCTACATCTCTTTTCACACTGAACTTCTTTGTATCAGGATTATAGAGTCTATAAACTCCATCAATCTGATTAGAATACCCAATGAGGATGGCACGTTCTGATCTCTTGTCAAGTTTCTTTCTCAACTGTGAAGGAACTATACCATGCGCTATACACCCAAAAGTTCTCAAGTGATCAACTGAGGGTTTCACACCTGACCATGCATGTAAAGGAGTTTGGTTTACAAGTGCCTTAGTGGGTGACCTGTTTATTGTATAAACAGCTGTAGACACAGCCTCAGCCCAATGAAAGTTGGGTAATTCCTTCTCTTGAAGCATACTTCTTGCGAGGTTCATGACTGTTCGGTTTTTTTGTTCCACCACCCCATTGTGATGTGGGGTGTATGGAACTATGACCTCTCTTTTGATTCCAGCTTGAGAACAATAAGTATTGAAATTTTGGGAGCAAAACTCACCACCTCTGTCAGAACGAAGTACTTTAATGTAGCAGCTACATTCTTTTTCTACCATGGTCTTGAAATGTTTAAATTTCTCAAAGGCTTCACTTTTGTAGGTTAAAAGGTAAACCCAACACATACGTGTAAGGTCATCTACAAAGAGAAGGTAGTACCAACTATTACAAAGACTAGGAGTTTGCATGGGTCCACACAAATCAGTGTGTACCAGTCCCAGTTTGGTCTTAGCACGCCGTGAGGTAGACTTAAAAGGGCTTCCTAGTTTGTTTGCCAAGAACACATGCTTCACAGTGTACATAATTTTTAATTTTAGGCAGCCCTTTTACCATCTCTTTATCATGTAATTGTTTAAGACTTTCAAAATTTAGATGAGCATACCTGTTATGCCACTTCATGGATTCAGAATCATATTTGGAAGACATGTCTTCAGAGGCCATCAAGCACTTGGTATTAAACATAAACATGTTGTTGGAGGCTGCCGAGATCTCCATGACATTCTTTCCGGTAGCCTTATTTTTCACCAAGCACTTGCCATCATCAAAGAAAATTGAGTATCCATTTTTCATCAATTGCCCAACACTTAGTAAGTTGTACTCAAGTTTGGGTGCATAGTAGACGTCTTCAAGCAACCTGTGATCGTTATGCCCGGTCTGAATCTTCACGGTTCCTCTACCTTCAACATTTAACCGTTTTTTATCACCCAACTGAACTCCCATCTTGAAGGTTTCATCAAGATCAGTGAAGATTGCTTTTAAACCCGTCATATGGTTTGAACACCCAGAATCGATAAACCAGATGTGGGATTTGTTGTTGGCTTTGTCATTGAGAGCCATAAGAGCACACTGATCTTGCATGTTGTCATGAACCTCTAACAACAAATGTTGAGTTTCATCTTCAATACCTCCATTCTGGTCATCGTTTTCTGCTACATTAACTTGGGCCTCTTCATTCTACCAACAGTCCTTTTTTAAGTGACCATATTTTTTACATATGTGGCATTGTGGTACTTTACTACGATCAAAGGTATTTCCTCGACCACGACCAGGTGCACGCCCTCGCATTGCTCCTCGACCACGACCTCTACCACGTATGGCTTTGGCCTGGTCGTTGAACACTTGGAGTGCTTGTTCGTCTTGATGCTCTGGTTTCTTTGTTTCGCTGTCAATTTGAGCTCGACTGTTGATACGTTCTTCATGGGATTGCAACAGCCACATTATTTTTACCGGGGTTACCGTAGTTGAATCATACACAACTTCAATTGATGGTATGACATAATCAAATTTGGGTGATAAGCTTCGAAGTACCTTTTCTACAACTTTCTGATCGGTAAGTTCTTCTCCGTAAGACCTTTGGCGTCCTACGTTGTCCATGACCCGGGAAAAGTAGTTCCCTATGGTCTCATCACCTTTCATAACGAGATTTTCAAAATTTCGTCGAAGCCCTTGAAGCTTAACTGATCGTACCTGAATATCCCCCTGGAATTCGCCTTGAAGCGTATCCCATGTCTCCTTTGCAGACTTACACGCCGCTACACGAGAAAAAAGTTGATCGTGAACTCCTTGCTGGATAATCGACATGGCTAAAGCATCCCTCTTCTTTGCTTCACGATGATCATGAGAACCGTTATCTACAGCGGTAACACCAAGATAGATGACATCCCAAAGTTCTCGAGACCTCAGTATTGTTTTCAATCTAATGCTCCATTGCTCGTATCCCTCTCCATTGAACACTGGAATTGCGATTGAAGAAGTAGGGTTTGGGTTTGTGTGATTTTCGGCCATGTAGATAGGGTAGGTTTTTTTTAATGACAGGAGTGAAAGGATGAATTAGGATGAGCCGAACCTGTGCTCTGATACCAAGATTGTTGGTATTTATGATCAGATACAACTCAAAAGTACACAAACAGGTATGGAAGCTCAAGTAGTTTTTGTATTTCTTAAGTGATAATAAAAGCTGAGTTAGAAGGGAGGTGAGATGTGTGGTGGCGGGTCCCCATGTTGGGTCCACTCATTTTATAATATACAAAAATCACCAGGTGTAATTGAATGTCGATTTTAAAAAGTTGTTTTGTTTTTTGGCCTTTTCATACATAATAGCTATGGAATAATATTAATACGAAATATTATATGTTATCAAAATACTAGTTGTACCTGGTGCTGAACAACTTATTTTAGCTTAAAAGATAGTGTAAATACGCAGTACACGCAAATTCCATTTGGAATGAAACAAAAGTTAACACTTAAGCCTTTTTGTATCATAAATCATATATTCTCTATAAAATATATAATTTACGAATTTTCTAACAAACGAATATATTTTTCAGGTTGCTGGTATTTACCGCGTGTGTGTGTGGAGGGGGGCATTTACAATTCTTTTTTCTATTGCTATAGGTACATGAACAAACCGTTAGGCACCTTAAAATTATTCAACACCCCCCCCCCCTCCCACACCAACCCCAACCAGTTGGACCTGAAAGTGAAAAGAAAACATAGAAAGTTACGGATTGTATTTTTGGGAAGAAAATGATATGCAGTGCACTACGTGAATATTTCCTTTTAGCCACACGTGTGGTCTGGACGATTTGCCACACTTTGGCTTAAATGTGTGGCTAAAAGGTCTTTGACCATGTATGAAAACCTTCCAGAATGTTTTGGTCATACATGTTATTCTTCATGTGACCATTTTATACCTACTCAGGTACTTTTCGCCACACTTTGAAAAAAACTGTGACAAAAGTTTGCCACACTTCAGATTAAATGTGTGGCTAAAGGTCACCAATCATAGTTTCAACTACACAACTTTTATTTGTGTGACAAAAAGACACACCTACTAGAACCTTTAGTCACACATGTTTGGTTCATGTGACAAAAATACACCTGTTCTGAAGCTTAGTCACACATGTTCGGAGCTTTAGCCACAAATGTTTGGTCGTGTGACTAAAACCCATACCTGTACACAGCTGGTCGAAACCTTTAGCCACACTTTCAAAAAAAATGTGACATTTACTAGCCACACTTAGAAAAAGTGAGGCCAAATGTCATCTACGGACACAATAGTTCTTTAATAATGTGGCTGAAAGCTAATACATATGGCCACACTTATGGGTTTATGTGACCATATAACATTGTTTGTTAGCCACTTATAATATTTGATATGTGGCTAAAAGCTAATAGTGACAGCAAAACAACAAATGTGACTATTATTAGTTAATGGCCACACTTTATGCTTCATGTGACCATCATCTTAACCTCCTCCCAATTACAAACCTAATTCATAAACATCGATTAAAGCTCAATACTCTTCTTCATTGTCACACCCCAACCTACGGCGGAAATGCCGGGGCGGACTGATTGCTCACAGTTTTTCAAATGTTACTATCATACACAATATAAGTTTCAATATCTATTTAACAATTTTAAATAATTCAAGTACAAAAATACAACTATTAAACAAACAACAATTACAAATTAAAATTCTTGATCATATCATTTCAAACTTAATTTCTTCACTAAGGCTTCACAAACCTACATTAAATTTCTACGATAACCTGCATATGCGTTTAAAATATAATTTTGTCAACAACACATGTTGAGTGAGCAACACACCAGTTTAGTTGTACATATAGTAAATATAACAGAATACGTAGCTGCAACAAGTCATATGAGAATAACAAATTAACCAAATGAGCAAGTATAACTAAGATGTCGAGAAGCACAAAGGCAATAACGACTGGCGTATGATCATACTATTCTGATATTATGTTGGAACTCTCCGAATGCGGTTCACGTAAAGCATGTAAGCACATAAACAAGTAAGGTGTAAGTTGTTAACACAAAAGACAATAGTTGCGGTTTTGAGTATATGTATAAATGAGAAATATAAGTTTACGCATATGTCCCCAAAACGTGGAAAACAAGTAAAATAGGGGAATGTGGTCCTCACCTGAACAGACGAGCAAACGGGAAAAAACAACAAAATAAGAATGTGGATGATAGATTAAACTCTTCGAGGAATACTGACGAGATGTCCTATTAACGAATAATTTCGGAAACGAATATAAATAAGAATTCAACAACGTAACTAAAAATAGATAGAGGTTCGGGATTTAATGATCGAGTGAAATCTTACAAAAGCTATTTATTATAAATTTGATTGCTTTGAAATACAACTTTTATTTATCAAGCTTTTAATTATATAAGATACATAAAGGTACTCAAATTACATGTTTATAAAGTGATTCGTTTTAAATATTTATGTTTAAATAATAATATGTTTAATGTATTCATATACGTTTTTATTAAATAATAAAGCTTCCATTTATGTTAATACTGAAAATAATAGATAATGATATTTATATAAAATAAGATCTTTCATAAAATATATGTGAATTATCAAAGTTATTATGTATTCTAAACTAAAACCTTATTAAAATATTTTTTAAAACCTTATAAAAATCTTTACTAAAACCTTCATAAATCATTTAATTATCTAATATATATATATATATACACACACATATATGTAAATAATTTTATACACATGTATATGGTTTTAATCAAAGATTGGGAAAAAGTGACTCGGTTAGTATGTCGGTTAAATAAGAATATTGATTTATTATTATATATAATATCAACAATAAAAGTTAAATGCCTAAATATATTAATATCATTATTAAAATGATTTAAACCAAAAATAAAAACACAAAACGGGTTCAATGAGATTCGAACCCGGGTGGCCTAGCACCAGAGCGCATGCCACGCAACAAGTTGAGCCAAACGGATGATTGTTTATAAACTGAAATCAACTAGTTATAACCAGATGAAAAGATTAACAAGTTTGAACAAAACCCTAGAATCTCAAATCGTTTAATCCTGAAAATAATTGATCCAATAACCATAGGGTTATTGTAATATGAGGAAAGACGAACTCAACTACGTAATTAGTTTACCTTATTCAGTTCCAGAATGATGCCCAATTGATCGAGACCCGTCGGCAAGAATACCAAGAAGAACACGTGACAGACGACATCTATAATGTAATTAGGTATAGGGGTTTTGATTGCGAGCTTGTAAGGATCATGTATGCTGATTTATTTGCGTTATAAGGTTTGTTACTGTGTATATTGAAATACGGGTTTATGAAGACTCGTTTTAAAATATGCAATACGAATCAAAAATATATCAATTTCCTAATCACAGATGTGGGTGAGCTCGTTATTGGAAGGTATAACGCGAATGCTGAATCACTTGCTAAAAATAATTGCGAGAATTGCGGCTCAAGACTCTAAACGAGTTTATGGGTTTCGAATACTCGGTCGGGTCTTTGGGTTTGGGTTAGGAGGTAATGGATTATAATATATTAATACACAGTATTTGCATCTTAGTCCCCCGAGATCTAGCATGAATACATAATGAGATAAAACCTAGTTTTAGGGTTAAATATGTATTTGGTGGAAAGTTATCTTATATAAACAATATCATTAAAATAATAATATCTCGATAAGCGCGAAATTTTCTAGATAAAATTTTTCCGACATAGAAACGGGTTCATGTTACAGATAAAATCTTGATTGGAAAATCCGAGTTGTTACAGTCTCCCCTACTTTAGGGAATTTCATTCCGAAATTAAGGAATACGATAACAACACCATTAAAGGTCGAGAAAATTTTTTTTAAAATATCATAACACCGAACTTTGAATAGTTAAAATAACGCTCCAAATGCAAATCCGATAAAGGCACTTATATATAGGATGTACCAGCGGCGTATCCACCATGTCCTTATCATCTTTACATTTGTATCGTTATTCCAACCACTTCCAATTCTATATTATGACACAATCTTACGCATCATGATTTCCATGCGATGACTTTGATAATTATTTTCTGAACCATAATTATTTTCACCGTCGGATGGTCCACATGATTTGTCCCATCGTGTGGATTTACAAAACATTTGAAAATACCTGCTTTTAAGTAAACAAAAGTTTCAAGAAGTTTTAATTTTAAAACCATTGTATAAAACATTTCGAAAGTTGTAGTTGATTTATATAGAAAAGTTTCTAAGACATCCTTTAACAAAAAAGTATAAGTATTTAAAGTTGTAAAAATAGATAACTTATTAATAGTTTAGGTTAATAAAATGAGTTGTGATGAATGAAGGTAAGGGAATAGAACAGTGGTAGACTTTAATAAACAATCTATTTAACGAAAAGAAATTTTATTCAAGGTACGATACGTGGAGGATAAATAGTTCATAATGAAATAATTCAAGGCCACAAAAAGGTGTTACAATGTCATAATTTAAGAAAAAGGCAAGATGATAAAGATAGATAAAGAAAAGGGAAAAAGTCTTTGGGGTCCTTGAGTGGCTTAATTGGCGTGACTTGAAGCACCATGAGGAGTTGCGAGAGTTGGAGCAGCTGAGGTAGATTGATTTGGCATTGCTTGGAAAACTGGAGCTTGAACGGTTTGCGAGAGAGTTATTTGGTAGAAATATGTCAGGTAAATTTGAGATTGTGGTTGCGGGGTTTGGTAGTGTTGGGGTTAAGTAAGGGTGACCTTGATTGATGGAAGGAGCTTGAGGTACATGAGGTTGATGGGTTTAAGCTTGGTAAGCATGGGTCAAATAGTATGGTGTAGTCATGGTTTGGGCCTGATGAGCTTGGGTAAGTTACGGGCACGCATTACGGAGGTGACTTGGGTTTCCACAATGGCAGAAAGCATGTGTATTAGGAACTTCAGGTTGAGCATGAGTGGTAGGTTGTTGCAGACCAGCTTGTGCAGTAGGCGAGACACGAAATGTGGTGAGCAAGATGGCCATAACGATGACATTGGGGTGCAGCGACGGCTGTAACACCCCGTAACCGCAGCGGAAACGTAAACGGGATGCAACAGACACATCTGATATCAACAGCATTGCTTATAAAGAAAATACCACTACATTAATTTATATCATATTACATTGTTGCGAGTTCGTTACTATCTAGGTGTTACACACATGTTTTACCGATAAGACATTAATATATTCATTACAAAATATAGATCAGCAAGCTTCCAACAAATAGCACAGATCATTAAGCACATATCAATCATTCCAACTTGGGCATACCTAGAAAACATGTAAAGAAAACGGGTCAACTACGAATAGTTGGTGAGTTTCACTAATTTAAATAAACACTGACATATCATTTTAATAATCATTTATTAGTAATGTAATTATGCTGGAAACTATGTTTCCCCAGTACATTTTCATTAATCCTCTGGGAACTATGTTACCCCAGAACAATAATAACCTCTGGGAACTATGTTACCCCAGAACAATAATAACCTCCGGGAACTATGTTACCCCTGAACAATAATAACCTCCGGGGAACTATGTTACCCCTGAACAATAATAACCTCTGGGAACTATGTTACCCCAGAACAATAATAACCTTTGGGAAATATGTTACCCCAGAACAATAATAACCTCTGGGAACTATGTTACCCCAGAACAATAATAACCTCTGGGAACTATGTTACCCCAGAACAATAATAACCTCTGGGAACTATGTTACCCCAGAACAATCCCACCCGATAAACAATTTATATATTCTGTGCATCAAACCATATTATATAAATATACAAGTGTTTCCATACGATCGGTATGTACTTAAATACTTTAATAAAGACATGCTTTCCGCCCCGGGAAAATATTTAAAACGATTCATTAAAAAGGGGCTCGTGAAAACTCACCTTTCTGTGAGTCGGGGCGTGCTACAATGAACTGCTATAAGCCTGGATCTGTAATATGATATCTAAGTCGTTACTATATAATTCCTATAAAT